>NC_027753.1:38977120-39028288 GCF_000695525.1 Brassica oleracea var. oleracea | reverse complement strand
TACGAAAATATTGAGTTTTACGTTAAACACTCTATATACTGAAGCTTATATTTTTTAAAGTTGTTTTAAAGTTTCAAACCACATTCTACATTTTTATTAATTTATGCTAAACTCTCTTTCAAGGTACATGAGCATCGTTCAATTTTTTTTTAAACCACATTCTACATTTGTATTAATGTATTTTTAACTCTCTTTCATTGTACATGAGCATCGTTCAATTTTTTTTATAAATTAACTTAGTAAAACTTTATATACTCCCGAAATTAGTGGACTAATCCATTATTAAATCGCGATAGAGAAATGGAGACAACAAAGGTTCCAAACATTTTTGACCTTCATCATATATTAGTACAGGAGGCAACTATGCGTTAAAGCAATATTGTTATATTTTTTTAATTTTTTTTCCAAATCTATGTGTTAACCCCCTACGAAAATATTGAGTTTTACGTTAAATGCTCTATGTACTGAAGCCTAAACATTTTAGTGTTGTTTTAAAATTTCTAACAACACTCTACATTTGTATTAATGTATGTTAAACTCTCTTTCATTGTACATGAGCATCGTTCAATTTAAAAAAAATACAATTTAGTAAAACTTCGTAATACTCACTAAATCAGTGGAATAACCCCTATAAAATCGATATTTTCGTGAAAAACGGACACAAGAAAGGCTCCAAACCTCTTTCAACATCATCATATATTAGTGCATGATGCAACTATGCATTAAAACAATTTTGTCGTATTTTTTGAATGTTTATCAAAATATATGTGTTAACCCCTACAAAAATATAGAATTTTGATAATTGTTTTATATACCGAAACCTATAATCTTAAGTGTTGTTTTAAAATTTCTAACGACATTCTACTTTTGTATTAATGTATGCTAAAATCTAGTTCAAGGTGCATGAGCATCGTTCAATTTTTTATATAATTTAATTTAGTAAAACTTCATATACACCCTAAATTAGTGGACTAACTGTTATAAAATCGATATTCTCTAGAGAAATTTAGACAGCAAAGGTTCCAAACCTCTTTGACCATCATCATATATTAGTACCTGAGGCAACTATGCATTACAGCAATATTATTATATTTTTAATAATTTTCTCAAAATCTATGTGTTAACCCCTACGAGAATATTGAGTTTTACGTTAAACGCTCTATATACTGAAGCCAAAACATTTTAGTGTTGTTTTAAAATTTCTAACAACACTCTACATTTGTATTAATGTATGTTAAACTCACTTTCATGGTATATGAGAATTGTTATAATTTTTTATCAATTTATTTAATAAAACTTCATAATACTCCCTAAATCGGTGGAATAATCCCTATAAAATCGCTATTTTCTTTAAAAACGGACACAAGAAAGGCTCCAAACCTCTTTCAACATCATCATATGTTAGTGCAGGATGCAACTATGCATTAAAACAATTTTTTCATATTTTTTGAATTTTCCTCAAAATCTATGTGTCAATCACTACAAATATATTGAATTTTGATAATTGTTTTATATACTGAAACCTATAATCTTTAGTGTTGTTTTAAAATTTCTAACGGCATTCTACTTTTGTATTAATGTATGCTAAACTCTCTTTCATGGTGCATGAGCATTGTTCAATTTTTTTTATAATTTAATTTAGTAAAACTTCATATAAACCCTAAATTAGTGGACTAACCGTTATAAAATCGCTATTCTCGAGAGAAATTGAGACAACAATGGTTCCAAACCTCTTTGACCATCATCATATATTAGTACATGAGGCAACTATGCATTAAAGAAATATTATTATATTTCTTAAATTTTTCTCAAAATCTATGTGTTAACTCTTACGAAAATATTGAGTTTTACGTTAAACGCTCTATATACTTAAACCTAAACATTTTAGTGTTGTTTTAAAATATCTAACAACACTCTAAATTTGTATTAATGTATGTTAAACTCACTTTCATGATATATGAGAATTGTTATACTTTTTTATTAATTAATTTAATAAAACTTCATAATACTCCATAAATCGGTGGAATAACCCCTATAAAATCGCTATTTTCTTTAAAAACGGACACAAGAAAGGCCTCAAATCTCTTTCAACATCATCATATGTTAGTGCAGGATGCAACTATGCCTTGAAACAATATTGTCATATTTTGGAAAATTTTCTCAAAATCTATGTGTTAACCCCTATAAAAATATTGAATTTTGCTAATTGTTTTTTATACTGAAACCTATAATCTTTAGTGTTGTTTTAAAATTTCTAACGGCATTCTACTTTTGTATTAATGTATGCTAAACTCTCTTTCATGGTGCATGAGCATTGTTCAATTTTTTTTATAATTTAATTTAGTAAAACTTCATATAAACCCTAAATTAGTGGACTAACCGTTATAAAATCGCTATTCTCGAGAGAAATTGAGACAACAATGGTTCCAAACCTCTTTGACCATCATCATATATTAGTACATGAGGCAACTATGCATTAAAGAAATATTATTATATTTTTTAAATTTTTCTCAAAATCTATGTGTTAACTCTTACGAAAATATTGAGTTTTACGTTAAACGCTCTATATACTTAAACCTAAACATTTTAGTGTTGTTTTAAAATATCTAACAACACTCTAAATTTGTATTAATGTATGTTAAACTCACTTTCATGATATATGAGAATTGTTATACTTTTTTATTAATTAATTTAATAAAACTTCATAATACTCCATAAATCGGTGGAATAACCCCTATAAAATCGCTATTTTCTTTAAAAACGGACACAAGAAAGGCTCCAAACCTCTTTCAACATCATCATATGTTAGTGCAGGATGCAACTATGCCTTGAAACAATATTGTCATATTTTGGAAAATTTTCTCAAAATCTATGTGTTAACCCCTATAAAAATATTGAATTTTGCTAATTGTTTTTTATACTGAAACCTATAATCTTTAGTGTTGTTTTAAAATTTCTAACGGCATTCTACTTTTGTATTAATGTATGCTAAACTCTCTTTCATGGTGCATGAGCATCGTTCAATTTTTGTTTATAAGTTAATTTAGTAAAACTTCATATACACCCTAAATTAGTGGAATAACCATTATAAAATCGCTATTCTCTAGAGAAATTGAGAAAAAAGGTTTCAAACCTCTTTGACCGTCATCTTATATTAGTACAGGAGGCAACTATGCATTAAAGCAATATTGTTATATTTTTTGAATTTTTTTCAAAATCTATATGTTACGTAAAACGCTCTATATACTGAAGCCTAAACATTTTAGTGTGCTTTTAAAATTTCTAACAAAACTCTACATTTGTATTAATGTGTGTTAAACTCTCTTTCATGGTATATGGAAATTGTTATAATTTTTTATCAATTAATTTAAGTAAAACGTCATAATACTTCCTAAATCGGTGGAATAACCCCTATAAAATCGCTATTTTCTTGAGAAACGAACACAAGAAAAGCTCCAAATCTCTTTCAGCATCATCAAATGTTAGTGCAGGATGCAACAATGCATTATAACAATTTTTTTCATATTTTAGGAAATTTTCTCAAAATCTATGTGTTAAGCACTACAAAAATATTGAATTTTGATAATTGTTTTATGTACTGAAGCTTATAATCTTTAGTGTTGTTTTAAAATTTCTAACCACATTCTACATTTGTATTAATGTATGCTAAACTCTCTTTCATGGTGCATGAACATCGTTCAATTTTTTTTATAAGTTAATTTAGTAAAACTTCATATATTCCCTAAATTAGTGGACTAACCATTATAAAATCGCATTTCTCTAGAGAAATGAACACAACAGAGGTTCCAAACATCTTTCATCATATATTAGTACATGACACAACTATGCATTAAAGTTTTTTTTTTTTTTTTCAAAATCTATATGTTAACCTCTACGAAAATATTGAGATTTACGTTCAACGCTCTATATACTGAAGCTTAAATATTTTAGTGTTGTTTTAAAATTTCTAACCACACTCGATATTTGTATTAATGTATGCTAAACTCTCTTTCACGGTACATGAGCATCGTTCAATTTAAAAAAAAACAATTTAGTAAAACTTCACAATACTACCTAAATAGGTGGAATAACCTCTATATAATCTCTATTTTCTTGAAAAACGGAGACAACAAATGCTCTAAACCTCTTTCAGCACCATCATATCATATGTTAGTGCATGATACAACTATGTTTTAAAACAATATTGTCATATTTATTGAAATTTTCTCAAAATCTATGTGTAACCCCTACAAAAACATTGAATTTTGGTAAATGATTTATACACTGAAGCCTATAATCTTTAGTGTTGTTTTAAAATTTCTAACCATATTCTACATTTGTATTAATGTATGCTTAACTCTCTTTCATGGTACATGAGCTTCGTTTAATTTATAATTTAATTTAGTAAAACTTTATATACTCCCTAAATTAGTGGACTAACCATTATAAAATTGCTATTCTCTAGAGAAATGGAGACAACAAAGGTTCCAAACATCTTTGACCATCATCATATATTGAGTTTTATGTTAACGCTCTATATACTGAAGCCTAAATATTTTAGTGTTGTTTTAAAAATTTTAACCACACTATACATTTGTATTAATGTATGTTAAACTCTATTTCATGGTATAAGAGAATTGTTATAATTTTGTATCAATTAATTTAGTAAAACTTCATAATACTCCATAAATCGGTGGAATAACCCCTATATAATCGCTATTTTCTTGAAAAACGGAGACAACAAAGGCTTCAAACCTCTTTTAACATCATCATATGTTAGTGCAGGATGCAATTATGCATTAAAATAATATTGTCATATTTTTGAAATTTTCTCAAAATCTATGTGTTAACCCATACAAAAATATTGAATTTTGATAATTGTTTTATATACTGAAGCCTATAATCTTTAGAGTTGTTTTAAAATTTCAAACCACATTCTACATTTTTTATTAATTTATGCTAAATTCTATTTCATGGTACATGAGCATCGTTCAATTTTTTTTTAAAATTAATTTAGTAAAATTTCATATACTCCCTAAATTAGTGGAGTAACCATATAAAATTGCTATTCTCTAGAGAAATGAAGGCAACAAGGTTCCAAACCTCTTTGACCATCGTCATATGTTAGTGCAGGATGCAACTTTGCATTAAAACAATATTGTTATATTTTTTAAATTTTTCTCGAAATCTAAGTGTTAAACCCCTTACAAAAATTTTGAATTTTGGTAAATGATTTATATACTGAAGCCTATAATCTTTAGTGTTGTTTTATAATTTCTAACCACATTCTACATTTGTATTAATGTATTCTTAACTCTCTTTCACTGTACATGAGCATCGTTCAATTTTTTTTATAAATTAACTTAGTAAAACTTTATATACCCCTAGATTAGTGGACTAACCTATTATAAAATCGCGATTTCTAGAGAAATGGAAACAACAAAGGTTCTAAACATCTTTGACCATCATCATATATTAGTACATGAGGCAACTATGCATTAAAGCAATATTGTTATATTTTTTTAATTTTTTTCAAAATCTATGTGTTAACCCCTTACGAAAATATTGAGTTTTACGTTAAATGCTCTATACACTGAAGCCTAAACATTTTAGTGTTGTTTTAAAATTTATAACAACACTCTACTTTTGTATTAATGCATGTTAAACTCTATTTCATGGTACATGAGCATCGTTCAATTTAAAAAAAAAATAATTTAGTAAAACTTCATAATACTCCCTAAATCAGTGGAATAACCCTTATAAAATCGATATTTTCGTGAAAAAACGGACACAAGAAAGGCTCCAAACCTCTTTCAACATCATCATATGTTAGTGCATGATGCAACTATGCATTAAAACAATTGTCATATTTTTTGAATGTTTATCAAAATCTATGTGTTAACCCCTACAAAAATATAGAATTTTGATAATTGTTTTATATACCGAAACCTATAATCTTAAGTGTTGTTTTAAAATTTCTAACGACATTCTACTTTTGTATTAATGTATGCTAAAATCTCTTTCATGGTGCATGAGCATCGTTCAATTTTTTTTATAATTTAATTTTGTAAAAACTTCATATACAACCTAAATTAGTGGACTAACTGTTATAAAATCGCTATTCTCTAGAGAAATTTAGACAACAAAGGTTCCAAACCTCTTTGACCATTATCATATATTAGTACATGAAGCAACTATGCATTAAAGCAATATTATTATATTTTTAAAAATTTTCTCAAAATCTATGTGTCAACCCCTTCGAAAATATTGATTTTTACGTTAAACGCTCTATATACTGAAGCCAAAACATTTTAGTGTTGTTTTAAAATTTCTAACAACACTTTACAACGAAAATATTGAGGTTTACGTTAAACGCTCTATATACTTAAGCTCAAACATTTTAGTGTTGTTTTAAAATTTCTAACAACACTCCACATTTGTATTAATGTATGTTAAACTCACTTTCATGATATATGGGAATTGTTATACTTTTTTATTAATTAATTTAATAAAACTTCATAATACTCTCTAAATCGGTGGAATAACCCCTATAAAATCGCTATTTTCTTTAAAAACGGACACAAGAAAGGCTTCAAACCTCTTTCAACATCATCATATGTTAGTGCATGATGCAACTATGCATTTAAACAATTTTGTCATATTTTTTAAATTTTTCTCAAAATTTATGTGTTAACCCCTACAAAAATATTAAAATTTTAAAATTGTTTTATATACTGAAACCTATTATCTTTAGAGTTGTTTTATAATTTCTAACCACATTCTACTTTTGTATTAATGTATGAAAAACTCTCTTTCATGGTGCATGGTGCATGAGCATCGTTCAATTTTTTTTATAAGTTAATTTAGTAAAACTTCATATACTCCCTAAATTAGTGGAGTAACCGTTATAAAATCGTTATTCTCTTGAGAAATTAAGACAACAAAGGTTCCAAACCTCTTTGACCATCATCATATTTTAGTACATGAGGCAACTATGCATTAAAGCAATATTATTATATTTTTTAAAATTTTCTCAAAATCTATGTGTTAATCCATACGAAAATATTGAGTTTTACGTTAAACGCTCTATATACTGAAGTCTAAACATTTTAGTGTGCTTTTAAAATTTCTAACCACACTCTACATTTTTATTAATGTATGTTAAATTTTCTTTCATGGTATATGAGAATTGTTATAATTTTTTATCAATTAATTTAGTAAAACTTCGTAATACTCCGTAAATCGGTGGAATAACTACTATTAAGTCGCTAAATTCTTGAAAAATGAGACATCTAAGGCTCCAAACCTCTTTCAACATCATCATATGTTAGTGCATGATGCAACTATGGATTAAAAAATATTATCATATTTTTGAAATTTTCTCAAAATCTATGTTTTAACCCCTACAAAATATTGAATTTTGATAATTGATTTATATACTGAAGTCTATAATATTTAGTGTTGTTTTAAAATTTCTAACCAGATTATACATTTGTATTAATGTATACTGAACTCTCTTTCATGGTACATGAACGTCGTTTAATTTTTAAAAAAATTAATTTAGTAAAATTTCATAAAGTCTCTCAAAATTAGTGGACTAACCATTATAAAATCGATGTTCTCTAGAGAATTGAAGACAACAAAGGTTCCAAACCTCTTTTGACCATCACCATATATTAGTACATGAGACAATTAGGCATTAAAGCAATACTTTTATATTTTTTGAATTTTTGAATTTTTCTAAAAATCTATGTGTTAACAACCCCTACGAAAATATTGAGTTTTATGTTAAACGCTTTATATACTGAATCCTAAACATTTTAGTGTTGTTTTAAAATTTCTAACCACATTCTACATTTGTATTAATGTATGTTAAGCTCTCTTTCATGGTATATGAGAATCATTATAATTTTTTATCAATAATTTAGTAAAACTTCATAATACTCTTTAAATCGATGGAATGACAACAATAAAGTCGCTATTTTCTTGAAAAACGGAGACAACAAAGGCTCCAAACCTCTTTCAACATCATCATATGTTAGTGCATGATGCAACTATGCATTAAAACAATATTGTCATATTTTTTGAAAGGAAAATACCCTAGGATAACATTTAAAAAGTTAAATATAAACTCTAAGGATCAAAATGACCAAAATATTTCATTAAAGAGGTAAATATAAACTTATACCCCTAGGGTTAACTAAAACAAACCTTAAGGTTTAGAGTTAAGGGGTGGGAATTTGAGATTGAGGCTTAAAATTTTATAAAATAAAAAATAAATATTAAAAATTTGAAAATAAAAATTTTAAAAATAGTTTCAAAAAGTATTTTCGAATTACAAAAAGAAAATTTGAAAAAAAAAATAAAAAAAATTTCAAAAAAAGGTTAAAAAAATAATTTTATAAAAAAGTTCGAATTTGAAAACATATAATCTAAAACTATAAAAAAATTATTTTTTAGATTTTTATGATTATTGTTTTTTTAAATTTTTATTATTATTTTTTTTAATTTGTTTTTTATTTTTTTATTTTTTATATATCTAGGGTATTAGGGTCCTTTTACTTATTAAATGAAACATTTAGGTTATTTTCTTATTTGTGGTCTATTTTTGTGATCAAAACTTGAAAATGGTCTATTTAGGAGAATTGCCCTTTTTGAAATTTTTTCAAAATATATGGGTTAAAACCCCTACAAAAATATTGAATTTTGGTAAATGCTTTATATACTTAAGCCTATAATCTTCATATAGGCCTTAAATTAGTGGACGAACTATTATAAAATCGCTATTTTCTAGATAAATGTAGACAACAAAGGTTTCAAATCTTTTTGACTATCATAATATATTGCATGAGACGACAACTATGCATTAAAACAATATTGTTATGTTTTTTGAATTTTTCTCAAAATCTATCTGTTAACCCCTACGAAAATATTGAGTTTTACGTTAAACGCTCTAAATAATGTAAAATAAAAGAAGCAGAAATGCGTAGACTCTTTATAAAATATATTGTAATAGTCTCTTGGATGAATGGAATAAGTCTTATATCATCTTTTCAAGAGTCACAATGATAGTACATATAAATAACAGCACGAGCTAGAAAATAAGGCGGTTGATTTAACTGACCAAATTCTCAACAGAGCTCAACCGTTGAATCAAGCCCGTTCTGGCATTCATCCATGAGAGCCACGTTCAACATCTCGGTACAGAATTGATCATCAGGTTTCAACCACAAGGCCTGAAGATTTGGAAAAGAAACATAGCACATGATTAAAAAAAGGAAGAAGGTTTAAAATATTACGGACATCACGAGAAGTTTGCAATACCTTGTGATAATGAGAGATAGCAGCTGAGAAATTCCCCTGGAAAAGATTAAGATGAAAGTGGGAAAATTACAACTGTTTGCTTTAGAAAAGTATGACTGGTGTTTAAAGAACAGCCGAATACCTGCAAATGGTAAGTGTACGCCAAGCCGGAATAAGTGCTTAAGCTTTTAGTTGATAGCGTAAGTGCTCTTTCATAGTAAGAGATAGCTTCACGGTACTTCCTGTTAATAAGAATTTATTTGCGAGCCAATAACCTCATTACATTTACAACACAATATTGCCAACATAAGAAGAAGATCATGGTAGTTGTGTTGGCACCACTATACCTTAGCTTCCTAAATGCATGAGCGAGGTTGACCACAGTTGGTTCCCAGATTTCAGTTAATACAGATGGTATATGGGCCAACGTCTTCTCAAACCACCTCACAGCTTTACCATACCTGCAATGTAGTGAAAATTGTTGACTCAGATTACAGGACTGATCATTTGAAAATGTCGGAGATAAGCAGAATGTAAAGAGTATGGAACGCACTCTTTCATATGATATGAAACAACTCCGAGTTCATTATAAACAAGTGGATCTGAAGGGCATATTGCCTTTGCTTGCATGAAAAACTGGACCAAGAGTAGAGATCAATCAAAGACAAATAATATATTAGCAAAAAAACGATAAGTGATAAAATTTGAATAAACCAAACAGCTTGTTGTAACTTGTTACCTGGTCCGCAAGCTTGTAGCTGTGAGTTCGCATATACTCCATTCCAATGTACAGAGTTGGCAAATGACACCTGGAACAAGATAAGATCAAGATTTAACCTGTCACAGACAATTCGTAACGTAATACGAAGACTTCCACAATGCTTCAGGCTGAGAATGACTCATTGTGGACATTACTAATTATGAAGAAAGGAAGAGTAACTTGATTACCCTGGAAATAGCCTAGCTGCAGTTCGATAGGCAGACATGGCTTGATCACCCTCCTCTTGTGCGGCAAAGGAATTACCAAAGCCTATCCAAGCTGGTGAGAATGAGCCATCTATATTCGTCGCTTTGCTGCAAGACCATATTAGAAAAAAATGGATCACCAGGTCAGACGAGTACTATTGCACCTACCTACTAGAGTTGATCAAGCCAGCATAATTACCTAAAGTACCGCCGAGCTTCAGCATACTTTTTGATACAATAGTAGTAACAACCCACCGCAAACCATGACAGAGCCCTACAAGGTTATGAGTGATTATTTACACCATAAAGCATCAAACAAAAGAGTCTTGTTTGATTACATATTAACTCATGAAAATGACGCTCAAACACCAAATTGTAAAAACATTTTCAACCAGGTCAAGTACAGGAGACTATTCTCAATCGAAAAAATACAAAGAAGAAATCATGCTCTTAAAGTTTATTCATGTCCTTGATAAGCTGAGCAAAAAAAAAAACAGGTTATAATATTTTAGCTGGGATTGAAATAAAAACAGAAGACATATATGCTAATTGACATGCTCACACACAGCCACAAAACAAGAAATAAAATTTATACTCACTTCGAAGGGTAGTCTTTTACCAAATTGCACGCCATTAGATAGAGCTCATTTGAATTACCAAGCTCCATGGCAGCGGCCAAATGTACCAAGGTACACTTTAGATGAAACGGATCTTTCTCAAGAAGTCTGTCAAATTAGACCAAACAAATCCAAGTTACCATTCAGGCTTCATATTGCTCAAAATTTAGTATCATTAGTAATATACAACTTACCCAGAGGTTAGTTCGAAACACTTCTGATACTGACAGCATTGATGGTAGTACTCAGCTTTACAGGCCAACAGATCAGTGTTATTGACCAGTGTACTGATCATAGATGAGCCAGACACACTACCACTAATTTCGTTCTCAAGTTTCTTGAACCTAGCTTCTACAGTGCTCTCTTTGTCATACTGGAAATGAAGAACTAATCAGTACTTAGAAACTAAATGATGCTTGCAAAACGAAATCAGCAGAATAGAAAATCAACATGCAACTTCCAAACACTTTACTGCATAATAAATTTTACCTTCTTTATCAAGCATGAATAGAAAGAAGAGAGCCATCCGTCTTCTGGACTAAATTGAAGCGAGGAAAGCAGATTTGATTCTGAAATTAATGAAAAAAATAACGTGGCAGTCACCTTTTAGTATGTAAACAACTGCGCCAGGGCACAAATAAGACATTTAAATAAAGAACAAATAAAAACTTGAAGTATCATAAACCCACCTTCTTCAGATGTGAGCATATGACTTTCAATAAGGCATTCCAACGCCTGAAAAGATAGGTTACAGAGACCACATCATGTAACATTATCTTTTAATTAATAGAGAAAGTACTTTAGTTTTTTTTTACTACTTTATACAGTAATGAGAGAATTTATCCTCCAAAATTAGCTCCGAAACTTTTCATGATAACAACACATGCATCAATTGAATAAAGCACTAGAAGTACCTCATAGCACAGCGGATCAGCCTTGATAGCAGCTTTACACCTGCAATAACAACCGAAATTCATGAGCTAAATAGTGATAAAGCTCAAGATTCCTACACAACACTCAATCATAATCGATGGATCAGCCAAGATATACAACAAGTTCCCAATACTACATAAATGCAGTGTTCATGTCACATCATTAATTAACAAGATCAATCTCTTCCAGTGATCAAAATATAAATAACAGATGATCACTTGAACAAGAAAGACAGGTGAAAAAGCCTGAACTAACCATTGCCGAGCTTGTGAACGGTTTTGTAAAGCTCCATAAGCTTTTCCTCTTAAAAAGCATATTGCAGATGATATCTGCAAACACACATACATCAGTTAAGCTACTTACATAACCTTCATTTTCCAACAATTGAGCTGAAAAAAGGGTTAAATAAAAACTTACATTAATCTCACGGTCCTCTCCATCTTTATCAAAATAAATCAAGTTACCATCTTTAGCGTCATACACATTACCATCTTCATCAACCTTGGCATCACCAAGCATCAATAAACACTGATCCCATTCCTTCAATTCCTCCTGAGAAAAAAAAACTATGAAACCCTAAAACCTATTGACTTTCAATTGAGGACAAAATTGGGGGATTACGAGGCACTTGGCGGCGAGGTAACGGAACCGAAGATCGCGGAGGACGATCTTAGAGGCGTTGAGGAGGTGAAACGCGCGACGGTGGTTGCGGCCGAGGAAGAGAGCTTGAGCTTGCATGTAGATGTCCGCCGGGTCGTTGGTGAGAGCGGCTACTTTATCGGCGAAGAAGATGGCGGAGGAGTATAAGTGCTTGCTGACGCAGTCGCGAACCACGCCTCGGATCTTCTCGATTTCTTCTTCTCTCATTGTTAATTGGGAAAGTTTTGCGCTTTTACTCACTCTCTGTCTACAGTCGAACGCCGTTTGCGCGAGGGAGGCGGGACGAAGATAGATCCTCGGCGGGAGAGTTTTTGGGCTTTGAGGCCCATTACGTTTAAGCTTGGCCTGGCATAATTATAGGGTTTGAAGGCTCTTTAACATATTCCAGATATGGGCCTTAGACCCATTGATATACGTTTGTGATATTTCGTTGCTTGGAAGATAGTCGTATGTATCGGTCATGGACTCATTGTTCTAAAAAACCGGTATAAACTCCGCCTAGACCCCCTCTCAACCGGAATGACTTTCATAAACTCTAATGTAAATAGGTAAAAATTAGTTTAAACCATTCTAAATTGGTTTAAACTGTTTAGATAGGCTTAAATAAGTTTAAATCAATCTAAATTTGTTAAATTAAATAGTAATATTACTACAAATTCACAAAGTTGCCTAATTTTTTATATTTTGTATATCTGATTTATATAAAAATAACTATAACTAAAAAATGTATAAACTAAATCAATAATTTTTCAATTCTTAATCAAGGTTTACACTCTAAATAACTTACGTAGTCATTAGTCTTCTACAAAAATGTCTAGTTATATCACTTGGAAATTTTGACATTCCCTCCATTTTATCAACGAACCTATTACAAAAATACGAAGACAATTAGGCCATTATCATGATGAACCTTCAATGCAATTTATTCTAACACGATGTCGTTTAATCGAATCCTGGTATTAAAACCAAATTGATCCGAATACACTCAGTCGCCGCCGGGAAATGAGGAACCATCTCTATCAATCGCAATCTTCATAAAGCCATCACTTTGATCCCTCCGATTCATGGATGAAGACGGAGGTAAACGTCACCGTTTCAAAACGATCAAGGAGTAAACTCGATTGGATAAGCAGCTTACCAGACTGCTTGCTATGTCAGATCCTCTCGAATCTCCCGACGCAGGACGCCGTCAAGACCAGTACCCTATCCACCAGATGGAGAAGCCTCTGGAAACACGTACCTTCTCTGGAAACACGTACCTTCTCTAGACTTGGGGATGTCGGGAGAAGGAAGGAGTTAATATTTTGTTCCAACCTCAGTGTTTCCTATCATCTCTCGAGTATGTTAAGATAGAGAGGCCGTTGAAAGGGGAGGCGATGGAGATGAGGCTAGTGAGCTACTTACTTGAGAACTCGAAAATCCTCAAGAAACTTACATTAGTCTTGGATGTTTCCATAAAGACAGAAGAATCTGCCGTTCTCAAAAAACTCCTTATCATTCCAAGACTCTCTACATCATGCCAAGTTGTTGTTCTCTGACATGATCATCACCATTAAGCAGACAAGTTTCTTCGAGTACTTAGCTAATATTTGAAATTTTTTTGGGTTTTTTTCTTAGTTTATGATGAAACTGAAGTAGTTGTCCAGATATGGCTTAGTGATTCGTCCTTCTTTTTGCTGACATTAATAATATGAAAAACATAGGGGGAGGGATGAAGAAAACTATAAATTTGGGGGACTAAAACAGTACAGACTAAGTAGGTAAAATAAAAAGAAAATAAACTTGCACGATCAAAAACCTGCACAGCCCATTATAAATCCAGCAGTGTAAATATACAGTATATGGAAGACATTACGTAGCGTGTTTAACCATGAAGTTGTTCTTAGAACTCTACTCAAACTTTTTGTACAAATACAATCAGAGCCGGTCCTAGATATTTAAAGGCTGCAAGCAAAAAATCTTTTTTTGGCCTATTTGCATATATTTTTATAGAAAAAAGTTTTAAAAATGCACATTTGACACTCGAACCCATGTTACTTAAAAAAGAGGAGAAAGTAATTTGCCACTACAACAAATGAATTATTCGTAATTATGTGGCCGAATAATACTATAAAATTTGCGGCTGGAAGCCATTGCTTGGTTGGCGTGGCCTCAAGGCCGGCACTGAATACAATCCGAACTAAACCGAATAGATTTCAAATACATAATTGGAAACAATACTCGAGAAGTTTATAACACATCATCAACTCAATACTATATTGTTTGATTGATAATAGCATGATCAGGTCGCTCATGTTTAAATAGTTTTTTTGACATGAAAAATCATTATATTACTCAAATTTGAAATTGTTCATATTTAAATAGTTTGTGATGTTAATCTATTAAAAAGATATAAACATTTAATTAATATGTTTTTTCGTTAAAATATAAATTCCAAATTTTAAATCTTCCAATTAAAAGCGAAAATTTAATGATTAATCATTACATTACAACAAATTTTTAGAACTTAAAATGATAAACATCTTATTTTGATAGTTAGAGAACTTTTTCGCAAACTTAACTGCAAGAAAAAAAACCCGTAGCAATATATGAATTTTAACAAAAATAGCTATTTGATTAAATTTTAATATCGAAAACGAATTAGGCGACTCATATCTCAACAAATTTCAACATGGGTTTTCAATGTTCAAAAAAAAATTATGGGTTTTCAAAAGTACTTAAGAGTCTTTTTTATTTCTTCTTAAATGACAAATTTACCAATGAAAATGCTCTTAGAACTTAGAAATTAATGATAAAGAAATAGTAGTGTGACACATATGTATATCTTATATACACATATTAAGTAAAGATTAATGATATATTAAGTAAAATCTAATGAAATCTTATAAACATAGTAATGTGACTCATGTGCATATCTCATATACACATATTAAGTAAACAATCATTTTTTTAATTATAAATCTTAATTACTTACAAAGTAAGCAATTTTCTAAGAATCTCAGCTATAGTAGTTTAAGAAATTCAATTATTCTAAATAAATATTTTCTTAAAATTTAAGATTTATTTCCATTAATTAGTCAAGAATGCATACAAATCTAAAATGTCCACGCTAGAAAATTACTCCATTTGTATTTCATAAGGTATACTTTTATGGATTTTTTTTATATATAAAAAGATGTTTATTCATAAAGTCATATTTGTATAAATAATTTCATAATATCTTTAAAGTTTAAATCAATATTAATTAAATAAGCTTAATTATTTACAAAAGATATTTTGCAAAGTAATTACTTTAAATTAAAAAAATGGAATAAATAACATGTACATTTATTTATAAAAGCAAAAGAAAAAATCTATTAAAAGTTATCTTCTAAAAATGAAAAATACATTTTTAAAAGCGGAAAATGTATTATACTAGATTTTGAACCGTAAAAGTTACAAAATTTCGCGCGAAACACAGATCAGCCCCACTAGTATATATATGTGTATTTTGGTAAACAAAATTTCATCTGCTCATAAATTTGGAAACGTGAAGATAAAAATCCACCACAACCGATCTCACCTCTATAGCCAATCTTTAGAAGCCCCCCTTACTTGATATCCTCACCTTTTCTAGATGTTTACATTCATGGATACAGCCGTAGTGAAACGTGCTCGTTACACTAGCCCGCCTGGTGATGTTGATCGACTAAGCAGTTTGCCAGATTGCTTGATATTCCATGTACTCTTAAATCTTCCGACCAAAGATGTGGTTCAGACCAGTCTCTTATCCCCCAGATGGATAAATCTCTGGAAACACGTACCTGGTCTGGACTTAGACACCGAAGATTTCAAAGAACTCGACACCTTCGTGACTGTTGTCGATAGCTTTCTTGAACGTAACCGCGGTTCGTCCGTACATCATTTTAAGCTAGCGTACGACTCCCCTGTCGTTGTGGAGCCTAACACTGGTCTTGTCAAGCGCTGGCTTGACGCTGCTGCTAAGCTGAAAGTTAAACATCTCAATGTTTCGGACAATTCATCACAGAGTTGGGACCTCGTGATGTCTCCAACGGTTTACACCTGTAGCAGCTTGGTATCCTTAAGGCTCGTGGGGCTAACCTTACCTAATACCGAGCGTGTTTCATTACCTTCTCTCAAAGCTATGGTTTTACTCCTCGTTGAGTTTACCAACAAATGGGCATTAGAGAATTTAATCTCAAAATGCCCAGTTCTTGAAAACTTTTGTATTGAGAGATGCTACGGTGATGGAAAATCGATTTTACGTGTGCATTCTAAGTCTCTGTTGACCTTCATGCATGATGCGGGTAATAACGAGGATTATGATGAAGATCGTATAGTTGAAATTGATGCTCCCATGCTTAAGTATTTGAGGATCAGTGATGCTCGAACTACAAGTTTCATAATAAAGAGTCCACCTTCCATTGTAGATGCGGATATAGATACTGTGTTTAACTTAATTTCTGGAAGGAGACTAGGAGTTGCAAATGAAGTACAAAAGAGAGAGATGGTTCGTGATTTTCTCGTTAGGATCTCTAAGGTGAAAGATCTGACCATCGCCTCCTCTACTCTCGAGGTAACGTATATATGTTTAAGACCTTATATATTTGAATGCTGAAAACTTAAAACCAATTATCTATAAATAAATCATTTTTTTATATATTAGTTAATTATTCTCTAACTACCAATATATTAGTACTAAGAGCATCTTTAACGAAAGGATGTTAATGAGTTCTGGGGAATAAAAAAAATCAAAAATGTATAAAGTGGAGGAGAGAGGCAAGACACGGGTTGCTCATTTAGAATTTTTAGACACTCTCTATGTACCCATTTAATCATGTGCAGTTTATAAGTGGTTCAGTTTTAGGAAATTAAATAAAAATTTAATTATTTACTAAAACTATATTAAAACAAAATTATTCCGTGGCTAAGGAACTCATTATGAGAACACTACCGTTAAAGGTGCTCTTAGAACACTCTCGTTGAAAGCTTCTCAATGGAATTCTACACAATAAACAAATGAAAAAAATTACAAAAAAAAAGAGAAAGAGTGCAGAAAAATAGGAAGGGTATCTCATTTGAAATATTTAAAAGGTTTTTTGAGAAATCCATCACACATGTCATCATAAAATTTAACAAAATAGTTAACTTGCTGTTGTTGTTGTAGGTCATATATGACTACTCAAGATACGTACAACTACCGGTGTTTCCTAACCTGTTTTTACTGCGTGTCACGTTCGATAGCTACATGTGGGAGATGCTGCCAGTCTTTCTTGAAGTATGTCCGAATCTGAAACATCTTGTCATGGTGAGGATTATCTAACAAACACTGAACTTGATATATAGCTTAAAATGGTGAGAGTATCTTATTTCAAACTAGTGTGTTCTTTTACTTTGGTTGTATTGTACGTGCAGGGAACTTCTGAAAATCCCAAGATGGTGGGAATTACTGTTATTGCCAGACCTTGGAATCTGTTATCATCTCTAGAGCATGTTGACATAGAAAGGTCATTGACAGGGGAGGCGTTGGAGATGGCACTAGTGGGTTATTTTCTTGAGAGCTCACCAAACCTCAAGACACTATCATTAAGCTTGGATGATTCGCTAAAGAAAGGAGAATCTGCCTACAAGCTAACATTAAGTTTGGATGATGCCCCAAAGAAAGAAGAATCTGACATCTTCATAGAACTCCTTAACTTTCGGAGACTCTCAAGCTCATGCAAAATTATTGTTGTCTGATCGATGATCCTCATAGTCATCACCAGTGGACATATAAGTTTGTCTTTGATATGATCTATTTGTTGCTTTTTTAGTTTATTATGACATTGGAGTGTTGAAGTTGGTGTAAGATAATAGTATTTATCATATTTATGAGTAAAATAAGTATTGCTTTATCGTAGCTAAAGGCATGCTTTGGAAGCGATGTTTTGTGCATCCTTCTTTTGTCTAGCATGGCCTTATATATATATATTTGTACAAAACAAAAATTTGATACCCATATATATATAATAAACAATTGTTTTAAAAATTTTAAAAAAATACATTTCTGGAAGCACACTTACCTCCAAAAAATCACTTTTATTAGACCTCCAAAAACACTAAACCTTACCGTGAAGAGCGGTATAGAGAAGCTGGTTCCATGGATGGGACTCAAAAAAGGCACCAATGGCTACAGTCATTTAAGCTACGGCCTCCACCGGCGTATATTCAAAGCCAAAGGGGAGGGAATTAGGGTTTTGTCTAGATTTTCTATTTAAGAAATCGTAAAACTATTTTATAGGACAGTTTTTGATATTTTAATATACAAAACAAATATATTTTAGTTTTTTATTCTTCATCGAACTAAATTTATTAAAATTGAAAGTTGATCCCAATTATCAAATCTCTTAGGTAAAATTCCTATCAAATTAGTCAGCTGACTACTTCTTTTTATATGATTAAAAAAGGAAATTAGAAATTTTACTAATTCATTAATTGTATTAACATACATAGTCATAGTCTGATAGTTCACGTGGTTTATCATATAATTTTTAAAATATATTCAAATAGTATGATGAGTATTTTTTTTTGAAGAGGCTTTCAATGATGAGTATTAATGGATAACAAACAATATAGCATGATGTCATTTCTCAATTGAACGTAATTTAACATTGGCTATGTTTCTTCTATAAATTAACAATTAATGAGGTTGAATTTATTAGCATTTAGCAGAGTTCGTGTTTAACATTAAGTGTAAAAAAAAGATGTAGCATGTTAGAACTCCAAAGCAAAAGCCCTTCTTTTATGGTTAAAGACGTCCGTTGGAGATGGTTGTTGTATCTCTGTTGCTTCTTTCCCACTAGCAGATCCAGTAAAAGCTTCTCGCAGTAAACAAGACTACCTCATAACAAATCAGACGTCTCTCGTCCCCTCCATCAATATCAAAGCAAACAAACACAAGAAGAAAGTTAAAACAAGCAAAAGAATCAAACGAAACAATCTAAGTTACAAAAAAAAAAGAGTACGAAACAATCTAGGCACAAAACAAGAAAACAAAAAAAAAAGATTTTTAGGAAAAAAACGAGAGGGAAAACTGCAAAAACTAGATTGGTAATGAAAAACTAAGTGACCATGAGTGTCAACCAAACTGCAAAAACAGGATGTTATGTTCTATTTTCTTTCACAAATTACACATAAATTTTCATTACCAATCAAGCAATACAGATTTTACCCTCAAAACAAAAAAAAAACTTGAAAATACGAAGAAGAGGAAAATTACTTTATCCAGATTGATTAGGAGAACTAAATGATCAAAAATGTAAAGACAAAAAAACATATACAATCTCTAACAATCAATTAATGACAGGATGTAATGTTTAATTTATTTTCACAAATTACACATTAAATTTTCATTATCAATCAAATAATATAGAATTTTCCTCCTAAATATTTTGAAAGTTTTTTTTCTTAAAAAATGTTTTGACAAAAAAAATCAGTTTATGAGTTAGTAGTAAAGAGAAGATCATACCTTGCAAAACTCAGTGTCGTCAGATGGAGAAAAACGACGGTGATGACGACGTCAATGACTTGGCGAGACAAAATGGATAGATCCAATTTTATCAGTGATCCCGTATTGGCAACCTACGCATGAAATCTTATCATCACGTTTTTAACAATAATAGAAAAAATCAGACAGTAGTTCAAAAAAAAAAGAAGAAGTAAGAATCAGACTTTGAAAGGCTCACCTCGTCTACCTGAAAATGGAATCCACTGCTTCGCATAGGAACCCAACCCACCGAATCTAGAAGAAAGCAGAGCAGGCCTAGCATACACGAGTACCCGTCGGTACGAAATCGAGACTGAATCCACCACCACCTCACACAACAAAACCGGAACCGGACCTCAAGCGGGAGACCACCAGACCACTTAACTAGAACATCTCTCACTCTCACAGGAGAGTTTACGCGACAAGTCGTTTCTTTCGTTCTCTCTCTAACGTGTTCTCTCATTGTGGTTGTTGTTGTTGTTGGACTATTGCCTTATGTGCACCAAACTATATATAGAAAGTAACTGATTCGTGCGATACTACCAATTTCCCTTTTTTTGCTTTCTTTTCTTTTTATTTATTTATTAAAATAAAATAAATAGTAAATTCAAATATCAAATATACCTGTTGCCTCACACAACCCAATAACTACTAACTGTTTGAAAAATATAATTTTTTTTTTTGCTTTGAATGGACCAAGATAATTTATTGTTTTTATTTTATTTTTGAAACACTTCAATATGGAACAAAAATGTTGGTATATCTATATTTTTAAAATTGAAGTACATTTTGGTATTGTTTGGAAACATGAATTGTAGTATAAAAAATAATATTTGAAAACATGAAAAGCGGTATAAAAAAAAGAAGCACATTGTCTTTTTAGTAATTTCATTAATATAATTACATTAATTATATTTTCATATCTCATTCAGTTTAATAATTTTATTAATTATATTACCCTAACAATACATCACATCCTTAATTATATTACCATAATAATATTAGTGTAGATTTTTATTTATCAGTTAATCAACATTAACTTTGTGCAAATTATAAAATCAAAATTGTAAAATAACTGGGTTTTGCATATGGTTAAACGTTCGGTTTAGTTTGTTTTACTAAAACTTTTTTAATTTTAGTTTCAATCTGTGGAAAATTACGTAGCAAAAAACATAATTCAAAGACATGTTTTGTGAATAAAATAATAACTTAAATTAAAATAATAAAAAATGTATTACATTTATTGTCACTTAATTTTTCACTTCATATAATTATTTTACTAAATAAAAAACTCTTTTTATTTCACTTAATTTAGCCAAATACATAGAAATAGTCATTTTTATTAGTTTATAAAATCAGTTAGGCATGAACATTGACTATCTATTTAGGTACGAGATGTTTTTTTGGGTATCATTTTTTTTTGTTTTGAAATAGGTCCACTTAAATATTACTCCCTCTGTTTTTATTTGTAAGTAGTTTTAGTTAAAAGTGTGAATGTTAAAAAAACTTTTACTTTTGAAAAATAGCATTTAATACATAAATTCAACTAATAATAAAAATGTATGAATTATTTGATTGGTCACACAACATGTAATAAATGTAAAAGGTGCTTTGGATTATGTAAACATCTTACTTGTGAAACAAACATTTTTTGCTAAAACTACTTACATATCAAACCAGAGGAGTATAAATTTATGTGTGAGTTTTGAGTTGGGGACTTGGGTCCTTTTAATTCTGGATAAGTTCGGTTTTGATGCTATAGAAACCTAAAAATATCTAAATAACAAATGTATCTGAAACGGGTTCAAATATTTGTACCAAAAATAATTATATCACCCGATTCGGTCCGGATCTTTTGAATACAATTAGTTATATTATGTCATCTAAAATATATAACACTAACTATGAAAAACAAATGTCAATGTATAAAAATGTAATAATCAATATCCGTGAAACCGCACGGGTGTTGTCGTTAAATTCCTTGTTTGAATATGGGCCCAGCTAACTTTAGCCCAATTCTCTTTAAGGTCCAACTCCATGTCCAGCTCCCAATCCTGCACAAAGATGAAGCATTAAGTTATTTCCAATATAAATGTATTTTAAATTTTATGAAACATATTTTATAAACACCAAATAATATAATAGAACCAATATAAATGTCAAATTAAAAGAAATAACTGATTTCGAATTTCAAAAATTAATTGTTGTAGAATTTAAAAAAATTAATTAATGTTGAATTTCAAAAATTAATTAATATACATACACCAAATTAAGTATTTTCTTAATTTTTTTAAAAATATATCTCTAAATAGAAAATTATATAAAAAGTTTGTATTAATAATTTGATAAATTAATTATAGTCTCAAAAATATTACTTTACAGGATTTTAACATAAAAACAGTTATGTAGCGTGTTGACATAATTCGTACTAACGATATTGTATAGAATATAAGTCATGCAGTTGCTCTTAGAACGCTACTCATAAAATTTATATATCTCATATACACATATTAAGTAAAAATTAATAATATATTAAGTAAAAATTAATAAAATATTAAGTAAAAATTAATGATATATTATAAATATAGTGTCTCATATGTATATCTCATATACACATATTAAGAAACAAATCAATGTTTTATTATAAATATGTATTACTTACAAAGTAAACAATTTTCTAAGAATCTCAGCTATAGTATTTTAAGAAATTTATTTTTTCTAAATAAATAATTCTTAAAATTGAAGATTTGATACCATTAAATAGTCAAGAATGCATACAAATCTAAAATTACTATTTTTATAAGGTTAAATCTCTCTTTCTCTCTCTCTCTCTCTCTATATATATATATATATTTATATATTTATATATATATATAAGATGTTTGTTCATAAAGTCATATTTTTATAAATAAATTCAAAATATTTCTAAAGTTTGAACTAATATTAATTTAATAAAATTAATAATTTTCACTGACTCTAAATGAATACAATTGTATAAAAAACAAGTATATTTATCTATAGAAAGAGAAGAAAAATCCGTTAAAAATTATTTTTTAGAAACGAAAAATTTATTTATAAAATGAAAGAGTATTATACTAGATTTTGAACCGCAAAGAATACAAAATTTCGCGGGAAAAAAAGATCACCCACTAGTATATCTATGTGTATTTCGGTAAAGAAGATTTCATCATCTCATAAATTAGAAACGTGTAGAGATAAAAATCCACCACAATCTATCTCGCCTCTATAGCCAATCTTTTAAAACCCTTACTTTTTATTCTCCTCTCCTTTTTGATTCGATGCTTACGTTCATGGATGCAGCCAGAGTGAAACCTGCTCTTTCTACCAACCCACCGAGCGAAGTTGATCGGCTAAGCAGTTTGCCAGATTGCTTGATATTCCAGATATTCTTAAATCTTATGACCAAAGATGTGGTTCAGACTAGTGCGTTGTCCACCAGATGGACAACTCTCTGGAAAGACGTACATGGTCTGGATTTGGACACCGAGTATTTCAATATACACGAAGCATTCGTGAGTTGTGTCGATAACTTTCTTGAACGCAACCGTGGTTCGTCCATACATCTGTTTAAGGTAACATACGATTCTTCTAATAAGCCTGATCTTGTCAATCGCTGGGTCGACACTGCTGTTAGGCTTAAAGTTGAACATCTCGATGTTTCGGACATTTTATCTGCTCAGGATATCATGATGAATCCAACAGTTTAAACTTGTAGTAGTTTGGTGTCCCTAAGGCTCGTGGGAATGAGCTTACCTAGTCCCGAGCGTGTTTCATTACCTTCTCTCAAAGATATTGTTTTAATCCTCGTTGAGTATACCAACCGATGGGCACTAGAGAAGTTAATCTCACAATGCCCAGTTCTTGAAAACGTTAGTATTGATAGAATTTACGGTGATGGAATGCCCATTTTACGTGTGCGTTCCCAGTCTCTATTGAGCTTCATGCATTATTGGGATAAGAATGATGATTATGAGAAAGATCGTATAGTTGAAATTGATGCTCCCATGCTTAAGTGTCTGAGGATCAGTGATGGTGGAACTGCGAGTTTCATTATAAAGAATCAGCCTTCCCTTGTAGAAGCTGATATAGATACTGTGTTTAGTTTGACAACTGAAATGTTGCTACAAGTTGCAAATGAAATACAAAAGAGAGATATGGTTCGTGATTTTCTCGTTGGGATCTCTAAGGTGAAAGATCTGACCATCGCCTCCTCTACTCTCGAGGTACCTATATTTCTTGATTTCCAACTTTAAACCAATTATATATTTCTCTCAAAATGTATGTTTTTGAATTTTCACATATATTAAAAACATCTTAAATTTTAACTTTAAATATTATTTTTTGTTATTAACTATTTGTCACAACTTTTAATCAATCAAAATTCAATAAACAAAATTATATTTCTTCAAAATTTACAATGTATTCTTATTTTTTTATTTTTTTATTTTTTTTGACACATTCATTCATTGCAAATAAAATTTTAGCCAGAGTTAGTTGCGGCCATTAATACAAGTTCAGAAGATAACTTCTTCTTTGCCAAGTCATCTGCTTCCCTATTACTCTCACGAGAGATCCAGGAAAAAGAGATGAAATCAAAAGAAAAGCTAACGGACTTGATATCCGCTACAATACCGTAAAGTTCCGCAAAGGATTGATCAGAGGTCAACGCCTTGATAAGTTGGGCACAATCAGACTCACACCTGAGCCTTGGGAGACCAAGGTCCCGACATCTCAGAATGGCTTCTCTTAGAGCTAGTCCTTCAGCTACAAGAGGAGGCTCCGAGAAAGACGAGCTTCTGTTCCGCGATCTGATGATCCATCCAAGCCCCGCCACTTTGTTGGCTTCATTCCAAGCTGCATCCGATCTTACTACCACACAGTCTTCCTGGGGTGTCGCTCTTGGCTTCGGGAGAGTCTTCTTCGTTGGAGTCAGCTCTTGACTTTGGTTCCATTCCCGGGCAGCAGAAGTGGCCACCGAGATCACGTCCCTGACTGAGAATCCTTTGTCGTTAAACATCAGGCTATTTCTTGCCTTCCAAAGTTGCCATAGAATCCATGGCGCTATCGACCCCGCTGTGAGTCCTGTTGGTGGGAGAGCTTGGCGAGCTACAAGATTGTTCCACTCACTCTGCAATTTAGCTGTTCCACTGTATTCAATACTTGGCCATACCGGTACCAAATTCCAGACCTGTTTGGCAAAAGAGCACTGCAAGAACAGATGGTCAATAGTTTCAGGTAGTCCACAGATTTTACATCTTCCGTCTACATTGATCTGTCTTGCTCTTAAGATCTCGCCAACCGGCAAGGCTCTGTGAAAAATCTTCCAGATGAAAAGCTTGATTTTAGGTGCAGTATGGAGGTTCCAGACACACTTTCTCCAGTTGAAATCCAAGATTCCTTGGGGGATTTGTGTAAAATCGGTGTGCTTTGGTATTGCAACAGCATATCCAGTTTTGGTGGTGTATTCTCCGGTTACAGAATGTACCCACATTAGCTTGTCCGGAGCTCCTGTCAAACTTGGTTTTAGCATTCTGATCTTGTGTTCCTCAAAGGGTAGAATTTGTCTGATCAGCTCTAGATTCCACTAGTTCTTTCCAGGTAAGAACAGCTCTGCCACAGTGGTGTTAACGAGCGCTTCAGGGGCCGGTCCCATAGGTCTCTCTTGAGCTGTGAGGCTGAGCCACGGGGAATCCCAGATGTTCAAACTTTCACCATTACCCACAGCCCATCCAGTATTCTCAGCAATTAAGTCACGACCGGCCATGATACCTCTCCAGCCATGAGAACAAGAGCTACTTACAGCGCAGGTAAGGAAGTCTCCGTTTGGACAATATTTTCCCAACAAGGTTCTGCCTAATAGATTCGTCGGGTTGCGCAAGAGTCTCCAACTGAGCTTAGTGAGGAAAGCATCGTTGATACTCTGAATATCACGAAAATCTAAGCCTCCTTGATCTTTCGGCATGGTCATCTTCGTCCATGAAATCCAGGCCATCATGTTTCTACCATCACTCTTGCCCCACCAGAAGCCGGTCAATGCTGATTGTATTCTTTTACAAAGCGAAACCGGGAGCTGAAAGCACGTCATTGCAAATGACGGGATCGGAGTGAGAACACTCTTTAGCATCGTTATTTCCCTGGATGTAGACAGGTATCTATTGGACCATCCCGCTGTCTTCTGTTGTATTCTGTCGATGATAGAGGAGAACAAATCTCGTTTCTTCCTTCCAAACAGCTCCGATAAACCGAGATACTTCCCGGAACCTCCCTCCTTTTGAATTCCCAGGGTATCTTTGACGGTAGTTCTCAGCGACATAGGAGTCCTCCGCGAGAAAGTAACAGCAGACTTCTCGGTGTTTATCGATTGACCGGATGCTTCTTCATATGCTTTTAGTACCATCATTCGAGCTTCACTACTATCCTTACTTGCTCATAAAAAGAACATAGTATCGTCGGCAAAGAGGAGGTGATTTAGTCGAGGACTCCCTCGAGCTATACTGATTCCTTTTAGAGAACCCTCCTCTTGTGCCCTGTTACATAGACCCGAGAGAACCTCACCACACAATATGAATAAGTAAGGTGAGAGTGGGTCTCCTTGACGGATTCCCCTACTCGGTGTGACTTTTCCTCTAGGCGAACCGTTGATGAGGAATGAGTATGTAACAGTGGATACACATTGCATCACTAATCCCACCCATTTCTCATGAAAGCCTAATCTTAGCAGCACACATTTGATGAAGTCCCATTCCAATCTATCGTAAGCTTTGCTCATGTCGGTTTTCACGGCCATAGAGCAACGTTTCTCGGCATCTGATGATTTAAGGTAGTGGAGAACCTCATGGGTGATAAGGACATTGTCCGAGATGGCACAACCCGGTACGAAGGCCGATTGGTTTTCAGAAATAATTCCTGATAACAGGGGCTGGAGCCTTTTCGTCATAATCTTCGAGATGATCTTGTAATAGACATTTCACAGCGCGATGGGTCTGTATTCCGCCACTCTCTGAGGGCTTTGCACAATGTATTCTTATTAAACTAACAAAAAATACTCTGAAAGTTGTACAAAAAATATCGGTAGTTGTACAAAAAAAGTATATTTCTCAAAAAAAAGAAGTTTTTGAAACATTTTTTATTTAAAACATGGATCAACTCGAGAGAATGCTAGTTAATTATTCTCCAACTATCGATGTAATACTTCATTTATTAACACTAATACCTTTTTTGTTGATGTTGTTCTTGTAGGTCATATATGATTACGCAAGATATGTACAACTACCGGTATTTCGTAACCTATATACCTTGTGTGTCAGGTTCAACAGCTACATGTTGGAGATGTTGCCAGTATTTCTTGAAGTCTGTCCAAATCTAAAAACTCTTGTCGTGGTGAGGATTATCTAACAAACTCATGAACTTGTGAGTAAATTATTCTTAAACTTGTGTCTCGGTTGTATTGTACGTGCAGGGAACTAGTGAAAATTACCTCATGGTGGGAATTACTGTTATTGCGAGGCCTTGGAATCTGTTATCATCTCTAGAGCATGTTGACATAGAAAGGCCATTGAAAGGGGAGGCGTTGGAGATGGCACTAGTGGGTTTCTTACTGGAGAACTCACCAAACCTCAAGAAACTATCATTAAGTTTGCATGATTCCCTAAAGAAAGGAAAATCAGTCCACAAGCTAACATTAAGCTTGGATGATGCCCCAAAGAAAGAAGAATCTGACATCTTCATAGAACTCCTTAACTTTACGAGACGCTCTAGCTCATGCCAAATTATTGTACCATGATCCTCATAGTCATCACCAATGGACATATAAGTTTGTCTTTGATAACTATTTGTTGCTTCTTAGTTTATTATGACATTGGAGTGTTGAAGGTTGTATAATAATTATAGTATTTATCATATTTATGACTCAAATAAGTATTTGATTTATCGTGGCTAAAGGCATATATGCTTTGGAATTTGTGAAAATGGTTTTGTGCTTCATTCTTTTGTCTTGCATGGCTATATATTTTTTTTGTATTAAACAAAACAATTGGTACCAATATGATAAACAATTGTTGTAAAAATCACAAAAAGCATTTCTGGAAGCACATTTTTACCTCCAAAAATAACCTTTTTATTAGTGGGAATAATATATCATCAAGCTTCTGATTACATTTCAATTCGTTAAGAATAAGAAAATGAAAAAAACAAGAAAAAAAAATAAGAAGAATCTTTTGTTTGAAAGACTTAAATGATTGCGCGAGACTCTAAAATTAGGTGTCAAGTTATCTAAGAATGCAAAATGGTCTTATGCTAGAACTTTAATATTATATATTGGTTTTAAAAAACTAAGGCTTTGTCTAGGTTTTATATTTTTTGTCATTGTATTCATAAATCACGGTAATGTTTTCTATTTAAGAAACCGTTAAACTATTTTATAGGATAGTTTTTGATGTTTTAATAGACAAATATATATATTTTAAGCTTTTTATTATTCTTGATTGAACTAAATTTATTAAAATAGGAAGCTGATCTTAAGTAAGTATTGCAATTTTCAAACTAGAATTGCCAAATCTCTTAGGTAAAAAAATTATGACTATCGAATCAGTCATCTGATTATTTTTATGTAATTTTATATGGTTTTTGAAATTTTTAAATCATTTTTTTCAAAATCTAATATTAAGTTCTAATAATTCATTAATCGTATTATTATTCATAGTGTATATGATAGTTCACATTTTTTATCATATAATGTTATAAAATATATATGAATAGTTTGATGAGTAGTAATGGATAGCGTAATGCCATTGTTCGAAATCGTGGACGATATTGTAGAGATAATGGATAGCGTGATGCCATTGTTCGTAATCGTGGACGATATTGTAGAGAATATAAGCCCTGGAGTTGCTCTTAGAAGCTACTCAAAAAAATTATATATCTCATATACACATATTAAGTAAAACATAATAATATACTAAGTAAAAATTAATGAAATATTAAGTAAAAATTAATGATAAATTATAAATATAGTAATGTGATTCATATGTATATCTCATATACACATATTAAGAAACAAATCAATGTTTTATTATAAATATATAATTACTTACAAACTAAAGAATTTTCTAAGAATCTCAGATATTGCATTTTAAGAAATTAATTATTCTAAATAATTATTTTCTTAAAATTTAAGATTTGTTACCATTAATTAGTCAAGAATGCATACAACTCTAAATTGACTATTTTATAAGATAAAATATCTCAATATATATATATATATATAATATTTATATAAATAAATTCAAAACACCTTTAAAGTTTAAACCAATATTAATTTAATAAAATTAATGATTTTCACTAGATATATCGTAAAGTAATGACTCTCCATTAATAAAATTGTATGAAAATAGGTCCATTTATTTATAAAAGCAAAAGAAAAATATTTTAAAAGTTATCTTTTAGAAAGATAAAATTATTTTTAAAAATGAAAAAGTATTGAACCGCAAAGAATACAAAATTTTGCGGGAAACAAAGATCACCCACTAGTATATATATGTGTACTAGGTGTTTTTCTACACCATATGCGATTATCAAAGTATAAAACTAAACAGAATTTCTAAAATTTGTAGATATCAAAAGGAAACAAATGATATTACGATTTAAAATTTAAAATTTAAAATTTTAAAAAATATTGTTTAAATTTTGAAAATCTTGTTTAGTAAGAAAAATTGTATGGTTGTAAAAGCATACTTAAATAATATTTCAAAATTTGTAAAATATTCTATATTTCTATTCTTATATTATTTATTGACATATTTGAATTGATTTGATTCAAAGATGACATATGAATTATTACCATGTTTTGAAAAATTTACAAAAATTAGAAATGAATATTAAATGTAGTTGACCATGTCATTTTTTCTAGTATATCATATCACTTTTTTTTAGTGAAAGTGATTATAGAGATGATATGTGTTAAATCAACTTCACAAATAATGTCTACAAAATTTTGGTGAAAAAATTTCATCATCTCAGAAATTAGAAACGTGTAGAGATAAAAATCCACCACAATCTCTCTGGCCTCTATAGCTAATCTTTAAAAACCCTTACTTATTCTCCTCTCCTTTTCGATTTGATGTTTACGTTCATGGATGCAGCCAGAGTGAAACCTGCTCGTTCCACCAACCCACCGAGCGAAGTTGATCGGCTAAGCAGTTTGCCAGATTGCTTGATATTACAGATATTCTTAAATCTTCCGACCAAAGATGTGGTTCAGACTAGTGCGTTGTCCACCAGATGGACAACTCTCTGGAAAGACGTTCGTGTGCATTCTAAGTCTCTGTTGACCTTCATGCATGATGCGGGTTATCACGAGGATTATGATGAGGAAGATCGTTTTGTTGAAATTGATGCTCCCATGCTTAAGTATCTGAGGATCAGTGATGATCGAACTTCAAGTTTCATAATAAAGAGTCCACCTTCCGTTGTAGAAGCTGATATAGATACTGTGTTTAACTTGACATCTGAAAGGAGTCTAGGAATTGCAAATGAAGTACAAAAGAGAGCGATGGTTCGTGATTTTCTCCTTGGGATCTCTAAGGTCAAGGATATGAGCATCTCCTCAAGTGCTCTCGAGGTACCTATATATGTTTTAACTTCTAAGTCACTATTGGAATATTAAATTTTCTTGATTTTCAACTTTAAACCAATTGTATATTTCTCTCATTTATTTTTGAATTTTCACATATATTAAAAGTATCTTAAATTTTAACTATAAATAAATTATTTTCTGTTATTAGTTATTTCTAATAATTTTTAATCAATCAAAATTCAATAAACATAATTATATTTCTTCGAAATCAATCGATGTAATACTTCATTTATTAACACTAATGCCTTTTTGTTGATGTTGTTCTTGTACGTAGGTCATATATGATTACTCAAGATATGTACAACTACCGGTATTTCGTAACCTATATACCTTGCGTGTCAGGTTCGACAGCTACATGTGGGAGATGTTGCCAGTCTTTCTTGAAGTCTTTGCGAATCTTAAAACTCTTGTCGTGGTGAGGATTATCTAACAAACTCATGAACTTGTGAGTAAATTATTCTTAAACTTGTGTCTTGGTTGTATTGTACATGCAGGGAACTTCTGAAAATCCCAAGATGGTGAACCTTATTGTTATTGCCAGGCCTTGGAGTCTGTTATCATCTCTAGAGTATGTTGACATAGAAAGGCCATTGAGTGGGGAGGCATTGGAGATGACACTAGTGGGTTACTTACTCGAGAACTCACCAAACCTCAAGAAACTGTCATTAAGTTTTCATGATTCCCTAAAGAAAGGAGAATCTGTCCACAAGCTAACATTAAGCTTATCTGACATCTTCATAGAACTTAACTTTCCGAGACTCTCTAGCTCATGCCAAATTATTGTACGATGATCCTCATAGTCATCACCAATGGACATATAAGTTTGTCTTTGATAACTATTTGTTGCTTCTTAGTTTATTATGACGTTGGAGTGTTGAATTTTGTATGATAATTATAGTATTTATCATATTTATGAGTCAAATAAGTACTCTGGCCTCTATAGCTAATCTTTAAAAACCCTTACTTATTCTCCTCTCCTTTTCGATTTGATGTTTACGTTCATGGATGCAGCCAGAGTGAAACCTGCTCGTTCCACGGTATTAAACAAAAAATTGGTACCTATATGAAAAACAATTGTTTTAAAAACCACAAAAAGCATTTCTGAAAGCACATTTTTACCTCCAAAAATCACCTTTTATTAGTGGGAATAATATCTCATAAAGCTTCTGATTACATTTCAATTCCTTAAGAATAAGAAAATGAAAAAAACAAGAAAAAAATAAGAAGAATCTTTTGTTTGAAAGACTCAAATGATTGCGTGAGACTCTAAAATTAGGTGTCAAGTTATCTAAAAATGAAAATGGTCTTATGCTAGAACTTTAATATTATATATTGGTTTTAAAAAACTAGGGTTTTGTCTAGGTTTTCTATTTTTGTCATCGTATTCATAAATCACGGTAATGTTTTCTATTTAAGAAGCCGTTAAACTATTTTATAGGATAGTGTTTGATGTTTTAATAGAAAAATATTTATTTTAAGCTTTTATTGTTCTTGATTGAACTAAATTTATTAAAATAGAAAGCTGATCTTAAGTCAGTATTGCAATTTTCAAACTAGAATTGCCAAATCTCTTAGGTAAAAAATTATGACTATCGAATTAGTCATCTGATTATATTTATGTAATTTTATATGGTTTTTGATATTTTTAGCTCTTTTTTTTCAAAATCTAATATTAAATTCTACTAATTCATTAATTGTATTATTATACATATCGTATATGATAGTTCACATTTTTTATCATATAATGTTATAAAATATATATGAATAGTATGATGAGTAATAATGGATAGCGTGATGCCATTGTTCGTAATCGTGGACGATATTGTAGAGATAATGGATAGTGTGATGCCATTGTTCGTAATCATGGACGATATTGTAGAGAATGTAAGCCTTGGAGTTGCTTTTAGAATCTACTCAAAAAAATTATATATTTCATATACACATATTAAGTAAAACTTTATTATATACTAAGTAAAAATTAATGAAATATTAAGTAAAAATTAATAATATATTATAAATATAGTAATGTGACTCATATGTATATCTCATATACTCATATTAAGAAACAAATCAATGTTTTATTATAAATATATAATTACTTACAAATTAAATAATTTTCTAAGAATCTCAGCTCTTGTATTTTAAGAAATTAATTATTCTAAATAATTATTTTCTTAAAATTTAAGATTTTTTACCATTAATTAGTCAAGAATGCATACAAATCTAAAATGACTTTTTTTATAAGGTACAATATCTCAGTTTATATATAATATTTTTATAAATAAATTCAAAATACCTCTAAATTTAAACCAATATTAATTTAATAAAGTTAATGATTTTCACTAGATATATCGTAAAGTAATGACTCTCAATTAATAAAATTGTATGAAAATAGGTGCATTTATTTATAAATGCAAAAGAAAAATCTATTAAAAGTTATCTTTTAGAAAAGAAAAAATTATTTTTAAAAATGAAAAAGTATTGAACCGCAAAGAATACAAAATTTTGCGGGAAACAAAGATCACCCACTAGTATATATATGTGTACACCATATGCAGCGTTAAAATTTTTTAAGTAAATTTTTGGTAAAATTTTAGATTTTATTAATTGTATACCAATATTTTTATATAAATATTAATTTACTTGAACATAAAATTAAGATAAATAAATATTTTTATTTATTTAAAATTATATTTAGTAGAAGTCCTTCACCATGAAGATTGTATGCTATCATTTTCACTCAACAATGAAAGCTAAACGAAACCGATTCTAATATCTTTTTCCTATATTGATAGCCATAACTACTCAAAAAAGGTTAGATAGATTTTCATTTATTTCTTCGGGTTATGATATATTAAATTAACTTGTATAATTTTCATAAAAAATAGATATAATTTTTTTTATAATTATCAAAATATGAAACTAAACAAAATTTCTAAAATTTGTAGATATCAAAAGAAAACAAATGATATTACGATTAAATATTGATAATTTTTTAAAACATATTGTATATAATTTCGAAAATCTTGATTAGTAATAAAAATGTTTTTTTTATAATTATCAAAATATAAAACTAAACAGAATTTCTAAAATTTGTAGATATCAAAAGAAAACAAATGATATTACGATTAAATATTGATAATTTTTTAAAACATATTGTATATAATTTCGAAAATCTTGATTAGTAATAAAAATGTTTTTTTTATAATTATCAAAATATAAAACTAAACAGAATTTCTAAAATTTGTAGATATCAAAAGAAAACAAATGATATTACGATTAAATATTGATAATTTTTTAAAACATATTGTATATAATTTCGAAAATCTTGATTAGTAATAAAAATGTTTTTTTTATAATTATCAAAATATAAAACTAAACAGAATTTCTAAAATTTGTAGATATCAAAAGGAAACAAATGATATTAGGATTTAATATTTATAATTTTGAAAAATATTGTTTAAATTTTGAAAATCTTGTTTAGTAAGAAAAATTGTATGATTGTAAAAGCATACTTAAGTAATATTTCAAAATTTGTAAAATATTCTATATTTCTATTATTATATTATTTATTGACATATTTGAATTGATTTGATTCAAAGATGACATATGAATTATTACCATGTTTTGAAAAATTTACAAAAATTAGAAATGAATATTAAATGTAGTTGACCATGTCATTTTTTCTAGTATATCATAAACAAAACAATTGGTAGCTATATGATAAACAATTGTTTTAAAAACCACAAAAAGCATTTCTGGAAGCATATTTTTACCTCCAAAAATCACCTTTTATAAGTGGGAATAATATCTCATCAAGCTTCTGATTACATTTCAATTCATTAAGAATTAAGAAAATGAAAAAAACAAGAAAAAAATAAGAAGAATCTTTTGTTTGAAAGACTCAAATGATTTCGCGAGACTCTAAAATTAGGTGTCAAGTTATCTAAGAATGAAAATGGTCTTATGCTAGAACTTTAATATTATATATTGGTTTTAAAAAACTAGGGTTTTGTCTAGGTTTTCTATTTTTTTGTCATCGTATTCATAAATCACGGTAATGTTTTCTATTTAAGAAGCCGTTAAACTATTTTATAGGATAGTGTTTGATGTTTTAATAGAAAAATATTTATTTTAAGCTTTTATTGTTCTTGATTGAACTAAATTTATTAAAATAGGAAGCTGATCTTAAGTCGGTATTGCAATTTTCAAACTAGAATTGCCAAATCTCTTAGGTAAAAAATTATGACTATCGAATTAGTCATCTGATTATTTTTATGTAATTTTATATGGTTTTTGAGATTTTTAACTAATTTTTTTCAAAATTTAATATTAAGTTCTACTAATTCATTAATTGTATTATTATACATAGCGTATATGATAGTTCACATTTTTTTATCATATAATGTTATAAAATATATTTGAATAGTATGATGAGTAGAAATGGATAGCGTGATGCCATTGTTCGTAATCGATTGTTCGTAATCGTGGACGATATTGTAGAGATAATGGATAGTGTGATGCCATTGTTCGTAATCGTGGACGATATTGTAGAGAATATAAGCCTTGGAGTTGCTCTTAGAAGCTACCCAAAAAAATTATATATTTCATATACACATATTAAGTAAAACTTAATAATATACTAAGTAAAAATTAAGGAAATATTAAGTAAAAATTAATAATATATTATAAATATAGTAATGTGACTCATATGTATATCTCATATACTCATATTAAGAAACAAATCAATGTTTTATTATAAATATATAATTACTTACAAAATAAAGAATTTTCTAAGAATCTCAGCTATTGTATTTTAAGAAATTAATTATTCTAAATAATTATTTTCTTAAAATTTAAGATTTGTTACCATTAATTAGTCAAGAATGCATACAAATCTAAAATGACTATTTTTATAAGGTACAATATCTCAGTTTATATATATAATATTTTTATAAATAAATTCAAAATACCTCTAAAGTTTAAACCAATATTAATTTAATAAAATTAATGATTTTCACTAGATATATCGTAAAGTAATGACTCTCAACTAATAAAATTGTATTAAAATAGGTGCATTTATTTATAAAAGCAAAAGAAAAATCTATTAAAAGTTATCTTTTAGAAAAGAAAAATTTATTTTTAAAAATCAAAAAGTATTGAACCGCAAAGAATACAAAATTTTGCGGGAAACAAAGATCACCCACTAGTATATATATATATGTGTACTAGTTATTTTCCTACACCATATGCAGAGTTAAAAAATGGTAAAAGTTTAGATTTTATTAATTGTATACCAATATTTTTATATAAATATTAATTTACTTGAACATAAAATTAAGATAAATAAATAATTTTATTTATTTAAAATTATATTTAGTAGAGGTCCTTCACCATGAAGATTGTATGCTTTCATTTTCACTCAACAATGAAAGCTAAACGAAACCGATTATAATATCCTTTTACTTATGTCGAAAGATTTGATTTGCTATTTGATTTCGGACCTTGATTATTTTGACTATATTACTAGATTGATAGCTAAAACTACTCAAAAAGGTTAGATAGATTTTCATTTATTTCTTTGGGTTAAGATATATTAAATTAACTTGTATAAGTTTCATAAAAAATAGATATAATTTTCATTAAAAAAAAAACGTCGTTAAGATTAAAACTTCTAAAAGGATGCTCATCTATTACGATTAAAACAATTTATAATTTCTTTAAAATAAAAAATAAAATTTTGAAAATCTTGCTTATTAAAAAAATTGTATGATTGTAAAAGCATACTTAAATAATATTTTAAATCTGTAAAAATATTTTATATTTCTATTATTATATTATTTATTGACATATTTGAAGAGATTTCTTTTAATGATATGTATGAGTTATTACCATATTTTAGAAAAACATTACCAAAAATAGAAATCAACATTAAATGTAGTTGACCATGTCACATTTAGTCATAAGCCATATCTTTTTTCTAGTATGCAATATCATTTTTTAGTGAAAGTGATTGCAAAGATGACATGTTATAGAGAATTTTGTAAAAGAAAATTTCATCATCGCAGAAATTAAAAATCCACCACAATCTGTCTCGCCTCTATAGCCAATCTTTAGTAGCCCTTACTTATTCTCCTCTCCTTTTTTTATTCGATGTTTACGTTCATGGATGCAGCCAGAGTGAAACTTGCTCTTTCCACCAACCCACCGAGCGAAGTTGATCAGCTAAGCAGTTTGCCAGATTGCTTGATATTCCAGGTATTCTTAAATCTCCCGACCAAAGATGTGGTTAAGACTAGTGTGTTGTCCACCAGATGGACAACTCTCTGGAAAGACGTACCTGGTCTGGATTTGGACCCCAAGGATTTCAATATACACGAAACATTCGTGAGTTTTGTCGATAACTTTCTTGAACGCAACCGCAATTCGTCCATACATCGGTTTAAGTTAACGTACGATTCTTCTTACTTTGAAGAGCCTGGTCTTGTCAATCGCTGGGTCGAAACGGCTGCTAGGCTTAAAGTTGAACATCTCGATGTTTCAGACTATTGGGATCCCATCATGAATCCAACAGTTTACACTTGTAGTAGCTTGGTGTCCCTAAGGCTCGCGAGAATGAGCTTACCTAATCCAGAGCTTGTTTCTTTACCTTCTCTCAAAGCTCTGGTTTTAATCCTCGTTGTGTTTACCAACAAATGGGCATTAGAGAATTTAATCTCAAAATGCCCAGTTCTTGAAAACTTTTCTATTGAGAGACGCTACGGTGATGGAATACCGATTTTACGTGTGCATTCTAAGTCTCTGTTGACCTTCGTGCATGATGCGGGTAATCACGAGGATTATGATGAAGAGGAATATGATGAAGATCGTAATGTTGAAATTGATGCTCCCATGCTTAAGTATTTGATGATCAGTGATGGTCTAACTTCAAGTTTCATAATAAAGAGTCCACCTTCCGCTGTAGAAGCTGATATAGATATTGTGTTTAACTTGACTTCTGAAAGGATACTCGGAGTTGCATATGAAGTACAAAAGATAGAGATGGTTCGTGATTTTCTCTTCGGGATCTCTAAGGTCAAGGATATGAGCATCTCCTCAAGTGCTCTCCAGGTATCTATATATGTTTTAACTTTTAATTCGCTATTGAAATACTAAATTTTAATTATAAATTTCTCTCCATTCAAAATGTATGTTTTTGAATTTTCACATATATTAAAAACATCTTAAATTTTAACTATAAATATATTATTTCTGTTATTAACTATTTCTCACAACTTTTAATCAATCAAAATTCAATAAACATAATTATATTTCTTCGAAATTTACAATGTATTCTTATTACCTAAGGAAAAAATACACAGAAAGGTATACAAATAAAAAAAATACCGGTAGTTGTACAAAAAAGTATATTTCTGAAAACAAAAATATATAAAAAAATAAGTTTTCGAAAAAGTTTTTTTCTTAAAGACAAGGATAAATTCGAGAGAATGCTAGTTTTTTATTTCTCCAACTATCGATGTAATACTTCATTTATTAACACTAATACCTTTTTTGTCTATGTTGTTCTTGTAGGTCATATATGATTACGCAAGATATATACAACTACCGGTATTTCGTAACGTATATACCTTGTGTGTCAGGTTCGACAGCTACATGTGGGAGATGTTGCCAGTCTTTCTTGAAGTCTGTCCGAATCTAAAAAATCTTGTTGTGGTGAGAATTATCTACCAAACTCATGAACTTGATAGTATCTTATTCTTAAACTTGTGTCTCGGTTGTATTGTACGTTCAGGAAACTACTGAAAATTACCACATGGTGGGAATTATTGTTACTGCCAGACCTTGGAATCTGTTATCATCTCCAGAGCATGTTGACATAGAAAGGCCACTGAAAGGGGAGGCGTTGGAGATGTCACTAGTGGGTTACTTACTCGAGAACTCACCAAACCTCAAGAAACTATCATTAAGCTTGGATGATGCCCCAAAGAAAGGAGAATCTGGCATCTACATAGAACTCCTTAACTTTCCGAGACTCTCTAGGTCATGCCAAATTATTGTACGATGATCCTCATAGTCATCGTCAATGGACATATAAGTTTGTCTTTGATAATTATCTGTTGCTTCTTAGTTTATTATGACATTGGAGTGTTGATGTTGGTATGACAATTATAGTATTTATCATATTTATGAGTCATAAGTATTGATTTATCGTGGCTAAAGGTATGTGCTATGGAAGTTGAGAAGAAGGTTATGTGCTTCCGTCAAATTTTGTCTTGCATGGCTATACATAATTTTTTGTATTAAAAAAACAATTGGTACCTATATAATAAAAATTTGTTTTGAAAATCACAAAAAGCATTTCTGGAAGCACACTTCTACCTCCAAAAAATAACCTTTTTACTATTGGGAATAACATCTCATCAAGTTTCTGATTATGTTTCAATTCATTAAGAATAAAAAAAATGAAAAACAAGAAAAAAATAAAAAGAATTTTTTATTTGAAAGACTCTCAAACGATTATGCGAGACTCTAAAATTAGGTGTCAAGTTATCTAAGAATGGAAATGGTCTAATGCTATAACTTTAATATTATATATTGGTTTTCAACAATCAGGGTTTTTGTCTAGGTTTTCTATTTTTTGTCATCGTATTCATAAATCACAGTAATATTTTCTATCTAAGAAACCGTAAAACTATTTTATTGTTCTTGATTGAACTAAATTTATTAAAATAGGAAGCTGATCTTAAGTCAGTATTGCAATTTCCAAACTAGAATTATCAAATCTCTTAGGTAAAAAAAGTTATGCTATCGAATTAGTCAGCTGATTACCTTTAAGTAATTTTATATGGTTATTGAGATTTTTAACTCATTTTTCCAAAAACTAATATTAAATTCTACTAATTCATTAATGTATTAACATTCATAGTGTATAGTTCATATGTTTTATTATAATAATGTTTTAATATATATCCAAATAGTATGATGAGTAGTAATGGATAGCATGATGCCATTGTTTCTTCTACCATATGATAGTATTTGCTCATATATAGTGTGTGAATGGTGCAGGGTGTGGTGCGTTTTTCGGTGAGGTATTTACAAAACCGCATATGTGTTACCAATCAGAAAATTGTCAAAATCATTCGCGGTTTTTAAGAAGAAAAGTCAGAGCTGTTTGCGGATTTCATAACAGTTAAAATTAGATCATTAGATACAATAACGCACTTAAAATCGTCCCACGGGTAAAATGGTACGGTTCCACCAAATACGCACTACGTAAGTTTAATTTATTTCAAATTTTAATAGAAAGATACTTAAATCTGCTATATGACATAATTAAATACACCACAATAATGATTCTTCTTACGTTTAAAAGAATATATAATAAATCTATTTATGTTACTATTGTTAAGAACTATACCACAATATTTTATTAAAACCTGCTATTTATTATTTTCCATTTTTCTTTTTAATACTATTACAGTTAATAAGTAATATAATTATATGACTAAAATACTTGAAACGATTCATGTTTTCTAGATATTTTATATCCAAATATTTAAAACATAATTTTATATCTAAAATTTTGATCATATTTATTTTGAAATAATGAAATATGCAGATATATAATCTATAAAATGAATATATTATCGGATATACAAAATTACGGAAATCAGTGATCAAAATTTCGGTTAAATTTGTAGAAACCACTAACTCGGATCAATAGTAAAACTCAAAAAATTTAAATTCTAACTAAAATCAAAACAATATATGTATTTAAAATACCTATAAAATACACATAATTTACAGATCCATATCGGATCTGGGTCGGGTTCATGTTACTTAAAATATGTCATATATATCTAAAATTTTACAAAATGGTTTAAAATAAACTAGTAATAATTAAAATAAAACATTTCAAACTCTAAATTTTACTTAAAATGTTACAAAATAATAACAAAAACTGTTCAAAAGAGATATTTCAACTAAATCATAAAATAAAATATAGAAATTAGAACACAAAAATCATAATTTTGTATATTCATGTTTTTAAGTCGGATATGAATCTGGTTTTATCGAGTCGGATCTATTCGGGTCGGATCTATTTGGGTCGGTTCTTTTCTGATCGAGTCTATTCGAGTGGTTATTTTCGGTTTTGCTTCTTTCGCATAGAAGAATTTGGACCTAATACGTACTTATAAATTTTCGGTTCAGTTTTGGATCAGATATTTTTGAGTTATTTTAAAATATATATATTATGTTAATACATTATTTATATTATTAATTATATTTTATATTCTATACTATTATTATTTTATTAATTAAATAGTTTTTCAATACCGCAAATATATATCGTCACCAATCAACCAATATTCCGCACCGCTTTTTACTTAAAACCGCAGTTGCACCGTCCCACACTTCAATTCTGCACGAACCGCAGTTATACCGTACCGCACTTCAATTCCGTACCGTTTTTATTTTCAATTCTACCGTTACCTTTCGGACCCATAGTCTCGTATGTACGCACTTAACAAAAGTAAGTCTTAATGAGGAGCAAGCAGAAGAAAAGCAAATCCATATGTCAGAAAATGGAATCTGTAGCCGCTATAAACAGAGGCTCCTCTGTCACCTGCAAGAACCCCTATTTTGTCGTGTTGAAGCGGTCATTGTTGACTAATGATAATAAATTTGAAACAATAATGTAATTTGATTCGTTGTCTCTGAGAGTCTGTAAACTGTTAACATTAAACCCGAAAATGTAAAGAACATAATCTGATTAGAACCATACCAAACCGGGTTTTAAGGTTGGTTAGCATGGTTACAAATAAACGAATATTTCACTTTGAGGCCTTACATGGGAAAATAAATATTGAAGCGACATATTGAGAAATGGTTTGGTTGGAACCGGGTTTTCAATTACACCTTGTGCTTGAGTTTCCAAGAGTGAGCTCGAGATCATCAGAACCACTCTCTTCATGTATCCTCTCTCCTTCCCAAGCTTTAACTAACCCGTTTGCGTTACTCCCAAACGCAAACTCTGGAGGAGCCACAGCTTCAGACATTGGAACATCTCCTGTCTGAGGAATAGCCGGTGAGCAAGTCCCGCTTTGACCTGGCGTCCACATTCTCGACCCACCACCTCCACCAGCAGACGCTAGTTGATCTTCTCTAAACCCAAAAGGGTTTCGTGAGACGAGACTAAACGTTGGTGAAGCAGGAACGCTTTGCGCGAGTTGAATCCCAGCGAACCATTCAGAGCCAGGTACGGTCTGCTGCCTAGTGGGACTAGGCGGTGTTGAGGATACAAAGAAAGAGTTGTTGATTTGGTTCATTCCACGAGCTGTTGGGGAGCTTAAAGGAGGGGTTACAGGAGCGCTTATAGAGCCTCCAGGAAGGTACATGAAACTAGGGAGTCTTGATGATGAAGAAGCTGATGAGGATGACGTTGTTGAGAGGTGTTTTAGCCATGGGATGAGTGATTGACCATCTCCAGAGGTGAGATTAGCGTAAGAAGGGCTCATGAAGTTGGAGGAGACAGGACTAGGATTGTAAGAAGCGCATGGACTCGTGGTTGCTGAACCAACACCTATCTCCATACGCTCTACTGGTCTACTACTTCCCTGAAAATATGATCAAAAATAGTATTATTCCTTCATTTTCACAAAAAATGTCCTTGGATACATTTCACGCAAATTTAAAAAATAAATAATATACTAATATGTTTTTATTTAATATATGATTAAACTAAATGAAAATAATTTAAATAAAAATTTATTGATTACTTTAAAAGGGAAAAAAAAAATTTAATATGGAAAATTGTATTAGAAATGTAGAATGATATTAAGAACATTTAAATGATATTTTTTTATAAAAAAAAAAAGAGGGAGTGTAAAGTAAATTATTGTGTTGAAGGTGTTAGTGACAAGCCTAGAGATGAAATGAGGAGAACTAGTTACTTTCCAAGTCAGCTAGGTCTAAGTTGTTTCACACTGAAAAAGAAACTATCTGCTTCTTTGCATCGATCGAGTCAAAGGATACATGACCCGACAGATTATCATTGGACTCGAGTCTCGAGACTTGAGTTTTAGACTTTGAGACAATAAAGCAAAAGTGCCCACATGCTTTTCCACAAAGATCTACAGATCAAAAACGTACACTCTGAACTCTGTGCAATGAAACATCTTTTTTATTACTCCCTCTGTTCCTAAAATTAAGATTTTCTAGAATATTCACATTTATTAAGAATTTAAAAAATATTTATAATTTAATTTATATTTTACTTTTTTATACACTTTCTAATAACTTTTCACCAATAAAATTTAATTAATTCAAATATTCTCAATTAATGTTCTTCAAAAATATAAAAAAATATAGAAAATCTATCTTTGTAGAACAAGAAAAAAATCTAAAACATATTACTTTCGGGAACGGAGGTATTATTAGTCTTCCCTAGAGATCTATGCTATACTCTTTTTGGTAGGGGTATCATGTGAAAGTAGACTAGTCCGACCTGGGGACGCAAGTGAATCATACAGTACTGAAAGATAGAAGAGAATCTTCTTTAATAGAAACTTTTAACTAACGCTAACCTACGCCGTAAAGAACACGTTAGCAATCCAGTGACCCGATCAGGTCAAAGAAGCTAGAACTTGTTCCCGGGAAGGTACCGGCGCATGTTAGTTTTTTCAAAAATGTCATTACGTTTCCGACAAAAGTAAGATCCAAAAATAGCGAGAGAGAGAGAGAGAGAGACCGAACCTTGCGGTAAGTAGTGCCATCTTGTTCGACGATCCAACCAGCCTCGTTGCAAAGTGCTTTAAGCACTTCGTTGTTGTCACAATGCTTAGGAAGCTCGTAGTTCCCGTACATTCTCAAACCCGTGAAGATCTTAGCTGCGATGGCCCTCCTCCGTCTCTCTCTCCTCTTGTTGTTTTCTCTCTCCCTCCACGTCGGCATCCTCGTCCCTGACGTCATCACTCTCGTACTTGGGATCCTCGAGCTTTAAGCTGAACGGAGCAGATCAAGAAGAAGAAGAAGAAGAAGGAGCTTAAGCTAATCAAGAACTCTCTCGTGCCAGAGAAGAAAGAGTTATACTACTTTCATGCTGATGATAGCTTAAAGAAAACAAGTAGCTAGAAACTACCCAATTTACCCTTGATTTGACCGTATATTTACGAAAAGACCACAGGATGATGTCACGCGTGTCCTCCGGACCTAGCACGTGGGAGCATGTATATTTACCGATTTGCCACAACTTGAGCCCCATTACCACGTGCGAGGACTAACGTTTACCCTCGGAACGTGATTTAATTCACGACAATGCCACGGGACCGTTTTAGCTGACTCTTGGAGGTTCCTTTTTCACGTGATGGTGCGTCCCCGGCGTGATCCTGTAGGGCCCATTAAACATCCGCGTAGATACCACTCGCCGCACCGGTGGGTAGATAGTCTCACGTGGCCGCCGTGTGTTGTGTGCCACCCACGTTTGTCTCTTACCAGAACCTTCTCTCTCTTCCAAACTGGTTGTTCAAAGTTGTTTCTGTCTCTAACATCAATGATTCAGCAGAGGGACAGAACTTGCCAGATCATTGGCGTTACAGACAACACTAGTGTACATTGTAATAAAAAAATGATTAATCATAGACACGAAGATTGCAAGGGGATTTGTCTTGAATGTTTTAAAAAACATATAATATATTTGAAGATGCGAGTTATTTAAATTTAAGTTTGTTTACATTTTTCATCCTTATTACAATGTGTAGAATGTAAGATATATCTCAGCTACAAAAAAAAAATTAAATAAAGGAAATAATTGGTTACCAATTGGTCCATTGCGTATCTAAACCAAACCGGGAGCTTCAAGCGGAAGTCACAACCGCTTGGCTAAGAGTCTCAGTGTTTCCAACGAGGATTGAATCTTCTCTGAAAGTGCTGTGTAGAGGTATCTTTGAGCAGTCTCGTCTAGCTTTCGGCCAGCAGAAGAGAGTACAGGCCATTTCGCTTCTTGAAGAGAAGCTGTTACATGACCGGAGGATGCAGAGACAGCGGTCTCAACCATCATAGGAACATCAAACTCGATTGGTTCACCAACAACTACTTTAAGGTTTTTGTTCCACAGCGGTAACGGTGGTCTTCTTCCATAAATGTACTTCTCCGGCATCATCTAAGAGGTTAGAACAATGGAAAATGGATGAAAAGTTTATGGCTTAATCTTGACATGAACCTGGAAGAGTTAAAGACATATGTTTACCTCGTCAAAACCACGGTGAATTATTGGCAAGACGATTGGGGTGACTGGGCAACGGGCGATGAGGCTTGCGGTTCCCCATTTAAGTCGTCTTATAGGCACATCTTCTTGAAACACCTTGCCCTCTGGGAAGGTATGCAACTACTAGTCAATTATTAAATACCAAAAAGGTTAGAGGTCATAAAAAATCTCAGTATTTGTTCAAATGTGACTTACCCAAGATCCATCTTTTAATCGCTCGAGAGCTTCACTCATGTGTTCTTGGTAGATTCCACCACCTCTAGTTATAGGTATACACTTGCCTGCTCAAAAGAAATCGTTCACAATCTTAGGAAAACTATTACACTCTTTCATTCCACCTGAACAAAGGAGTTTACCAGTGCGGAAGATGTAGGAGAAGACAGGGTTCTTGAAACAAATGTCCTCTGCAGCAAGAACCCATCGAGCCAGCTCTGGATCTAAGGAAAGAAGACCCTTGAACCCTCCCCACATTACTGGATCATCTAAACTGATCACAACAAACACACAACTAGATCAATGTCAAAAGTACAAGAGAGGGAAAAGAGATGACAACAAGAAAAACGATTCAGATTATTAAAGGTTTTAACTTTGAACTAACGTCGACATGTGATTACTAACAGTGATGAGGGGAACACCAGGTGGACGTGAGCGGACAAGAGTCATAAGAGTATCTGCACTGTGTACTGTGGTTTTGTTGCAAAGATTAGCTACTGCTCTCGCAAACGCACCAACAGCTGTTATCACAGCTTTCCTTGGAACGCCTCCCAAGTGATTAGACCTTGCTGCCCATTCCATTATCCTCCCCATTGATGCCTCTTCCAAACAAACAAACAAAAGCACTTTTCTACAGATCATAACAAGAAGCTTAACACATCGAAACTAAGAACTTGAGGAGCTACTTGCATATAGAGCTAGTTCTGATTCCTGAGGATGTGTAAACCGGATACCTACTACGCCCACATTCTCTTTAGATAACTCCTCCTAACAAGATCTAGATCGATACAAAAAAGTTTTAAAAAGGAAGAAAACTTACGATTAGTAACAAGAGACCACACGATTGGTCTAAGAGACAGATCGAAGAAGACTTGCTTTGGGGAGGGCACTGTCCGAAGAGGAACAGTAAAGAATACCGGTTTTAGAGATGAACCGGGAATTTTAGCAACTCCAGAGCTTTTCTTGTCGGTTGCCGAAAGGAACAGTGCAAACAGTTATCTACCAAGCTTTGTTGGGCTTTATTGAGCCCATCACATAGGTATATAAAACGTTTAAGCCCAACATCGTTATATATCAAGCTCACTGAACGCTGGTGAGGTTGTTTTTCAACATTCCTTTGAAGTAAAGAATACACTTCACAAATACAAGCCATAAACATCATGAGGTTACAAGTTCACAGATACTAACAGAGTTGAAGAAGCATCACTGGTTCAATCGAACAATCACACGAGAGGATGTTTGTTCTTAGAGAAGGGATCTTTGTTGTGCGAAAATGTAAACCTCGTCGTAACCTCTCCTGCAGAATCCACCATATTTAGATGATCCAGAGAAACGTTAAAGCATACGATAAGTAAGAATTATGTAAAGATTGTCATAGTGGCGTTACCCTTCGTATCCACAGTACGTAGGCTTGTAATTATAAATGAGATTGCTCAGCACTTTCTCAGGAGATGGTCTGTTCTGTGACTTCCTAGCTTCACTGCGCCACATTTAAAAACTCAATCCGTTAGAAACCACTTACAAGATCTAATTAACTCTTATTTCTACTGATTCTAATGTTAACTACCTTCCTAATGTAGCAATTACAGTTGATGCACTCTCTTTTCAATTCTTATCAAACAAGGAATAGAGAACTAACCCGACTAGATAATTCGCAATGAGCTGAGTCACGTGGACAGCGTCCTCAGAGTGTGGAATTTTGGATGATCCCCACTCGAATGCATTTTTCTGCAGAGTATTGTACGGAGCTTTTTCTTTTATAGAAGCTGTACAGCAATAATATACCATACAATTGTAGGATAACGCAATAGACCACAGTCATAGCTCAGTCTAGGCGCGAAAGGACTAAACGAGAGATGTAAATTAACTTGTGAGTATATATATACCTCAGGATGCCACTGGAAGCCGGTTACCGGATATGTTTTCGATTGAACGGTTGAAACATAAGCCTGGAAAAATATACATATATAAAAGTAGATTATATCAACGAGGTCAGACTCTAGAATCTTAGATCTGAATGGGTTCTCAGGAACATAACAATACCTTGCGGTTGCCATCAAGGCATGTTGTGACGATCTTAAAGAAACGAGACAGAGCAATATTGCCTTCAAAGTTGTCTGGCGAGATACCAAACTGGGAAACAATAACAATTTTCATTTCAGCAAAGGAGGTGGGAGTGAGAATATAATAACTATTCCAGAAAAAAGAACGCAGAATGAACAAGAAACTTTCCCCAACTGTAGTGGAAATCAATAATGTAAGAGGCGAACAACAATCAACCGAATATATAATATCAAATTGCTCTCTATAGAGAAGTCATAGTATACCTGATGGTTCTGCATAACCAAACAGTCTGTAGTGAGTTTTTTCAACAACTCTGGGGGGAATCTGCAATGTAAAACATTGCAATGAATATTTTGTAAAACTTGGCTTATTAGAAACTTATACATCATGAAAAATCTGTACGAACCTTTGGAACACGGTTCCTTGGATGCTAACAATTTCAACGAACTGAAGACTTGATGCAGCATTCTTAGCATCAACTTTTTCAAAAATGTCTGTGTTCTGTTACAAAGACAAACGATTAGAGGCATTTTAAAAGGAGGCACACACAGATCTCGAACTGTACTACATTGTAGATATTCTAAGCCCGTAAATTCATGAAAGGGATAGCTTTAAGTTCAAATAATCTACAACTACAAAAAGGATTCATCTTTATAGCTTAGAAAACACACATAAACTAATCAAAACACCTGGCTTATGATCATTGTAAGAAGCTCGAATCCTAGGCAAATGGCATATACAGGAAAGTGCTCTCCACCATCATTTCTTTCCAAAGCTCTCTGTGAGGATGGATCATAGAGACATCAACAAGATCATTATACTGGAGATAACTAACTATATGAAACAGCACTCAAAAGTAATCAACCAAAACTTTTAACAGCGTACAGTGAAGATCTTTTTGACCACATCAAAATACAATCCTTTTTTAGCCCAGCCACCAGTGAATATCACACCATTCACCAATTCAAGCTTCTGCACAACTCCAAAATGTTAATCCTCCACATCAATTATGAAAAATCAAACTAATTAGGGTTTATCTGAGCTAAAAAAAAATAACCTGAAAGAGAAGCTCTTCGGGTTCGTTATAGATGAGAGGAACCACACGAGCTCCACCAGCTTCAGCCAATTTCACATACGACGCTGCGATGTACGACGCGTTCGTATCGTTGTTCAACCTACCCGTCGCGCCGTCTCCAGGATGGGTCAGAATCCCGATGACCGGCTTGTAGTTCAGGCTCGGATCCGGCGCGGAGCATACAGAATCGTCAACTCCGGTTTGACTAGGAAGGAGAATCGCCGCAGACTTCGCCATGAAGATGGTATCTTTGCACACGACGAAGAGTAGGAGCAGTGACCATACGTATCTCCACATCTCAATGAGGAGAAGAGGAAGGAAGGATGATCTGAATCAAATGAGAGAAGATGATTTGATCAACGCTTTTGATCATATCATTCGAAAAACCAATCTCCACCGTCCACGTGGTACTGATTATTATTAAATTATATTTTAAGCGATCCTCGTACTCGGGCCCATTAATCTCATTACTACAGAGTACAGATCGACGGTGTTCTGTATTATCCAGCGCGGAAGTTCTGGGGGGGGGGGGGATAAGGATTACATCATCGTTTGCTTTGATGTTCGGTCGGAGAAGTTCAGATGCGTTAAAGACACCGACGGGTACACTCAGCCGTTTCGTAGTGCGCCTCTGGTGAACTTTAATGGGAAGTTAGCTTCGCTTGGGCCTGAAGAAACGGTTGATGGAAGCTGTGGGAGTATTAGGTTGCGTGTTTTGGAAGATGTTGAGAAGGGGGAATGGTCTGAGCAGAGACATTCGTGTTGCCTGAGATGTGGAAGAGTGTGGTTGGACGTGTTGACATGAAGAATTAAACAAAGGGAAGTAGTGGAGGAACTGGGAGAAGTGGCCATATCACTTACCAAATAGGGAGGAATGGCTAGTCCACTACTAGTTGGTGGAAGAAGTGGGAGGAGTGGCCATATCACTTACCAAATGGGGAGGAATGGCTAGTCCACTACTAGTTGGTGGAAGAAGTGGGAGGAGTGGCCATATCACTTACCAAATGGGGAGGAATGGCTAGTCCACTACTAGTTGGTGGAAGAAGTGGGAGGAGTGGCCATATCACTTACCAAATGGGGAGGAATGGCTAGTCCACTACTAGTTGGTGGAAGAAGTGGGAGGAGTGGCCATATCACTTACCAAATGGGGAGGAATGGCTAGTCCACTACTAGTTGGTGGAAGAAGTGGGAGGAGTGGCCATATCACTTACCAAATGGGGAGGAATGGCTAGTCCACTACTAGTTGGTGGAAGAAGTGGGAGGAGTGGCCATATCACTTACCAAATGGGGAGGAGTGGCTAATCCACTACTAGTTATTTATTCTTCCACCATTGAGTGCTTATTGCTTTTGTTTCCTTTAAATACACCATGTATGTTACACAATTAAACCTACAATTCAATACAAACATTTCTTTCATTCTCTCAATCTCACAAATCCTCTCATTCTCTTAAATTCTCAAATTTCTCTTCTCTCTCAAATACTTACGGTTACTTCACTCCTCTTTACTTTGTTCGTGTGCTTCATCACGGTTAAAACACTTAGAAGCTCTCATAATCCCACAAATTATCATTTACTGGACTTGGATGGAACGCAACGGTCGCCTCCATCGCCAAATCTTCCGATCTACGGATTCAATTGTGAGGCTTCTTGACAGGCAAATAAAGGATAGGATTCTCTCGTTCAGAAGCACAAACCCTTCCTCATCTTCACGAATGATGCAGCAGTGGCTTGCTTAAGACTCTTCTATCTCCGTCTCCGTCTCCGTCTCCGTCACGTTCCTCTCCTTCTGATCATCGATTCTTCTTTTCACTCTCTCATCGGTCTTACTGATCCTTATTATGTGTTTCAATTGTAACTGGGCTTGATGGGCTCTTAAACAAAAACCATAGCTTATGGCTGTAATGTTTTATTTTTTTTCTGCATTTAATTTGAATGCTAAGTTCAAAAAAAAAAATACGACGAATAGTACTACCCAAATTTTTTATATTTGGTGGAGAACGTACACTAGTAAACATGTCTACAATAGAATGAAAGTATGAAACCATTAATTATACTATTCTTCTAAGGGTTTTTCGTTACACATTAAAGTAAGGTAATCAGGAATTCATTGTGATAACTTATTAGAGTACACTTTTCCAAAATTAAAATGAAAGAGTCGCTCCGCCGACTGCAACACTTAGAGGATTTTCCATATCAACCACGTCCATCCCTCTCTTTAAACCCTTGGTCGCGCTCATAGCTACAGCTCTAACTCGGTTGTTGTCCTAATAATTGCTGTACTTCACAAGTCACACGGTAGTTTTAGCAGTGTTTACTTGTCTTTAATTTATTAGTAACTAGTTTATCTCCCGTGCATAGCATAATATTATATATATATATATATATATATTTGTAAACTAGATATAATTATTAATAGATATAAGAGAAAATTTAAAACTGTTATAAAAATATTTTAAAATAAATAAATAACTAATATAAAAATGAGGAAACTCAAAAGAACAATTACTAATATACCAACCTTAACTCTTGACATCATTTGACAGTATTTTTGCTAGTTTTACGTCTAACAAACTATATAAATATAAAATATATATTAATTTAACTTCTTTTTATCTATATTATTCAGATCTATTTTTTTCCATAAAAGTAATACTCAAATCTAACAGAATGAAATATTCACGTTTAGAACCAGTAAAAATAGAGTTTCAAAACACACAAAATTGAATAATTGAAAACTTAGACAAGAGAAGAGTTGGGAGGAACTCAAAGATCTATCTCATTCTGCCTCGGATAGAGCTAACAACCTGAAGATTCTTATGGAAAGACTCGGCATTAACCTAGAAAAGGAACCAGAGAAAGGCCGGGACACTACTCCTTATAAAGAGACCATG
>NC_027753.1:38919684-38975752 GCF_000695525.1 Brassica oleracea var. oleracea | reverse complement strand
AAAAAAAATATCAAAAACAGCTTGGCATAGTCAATTGTCGCAGCCAATGCTTGCATTTGTGAATGTTTGGAACAGATGCTCCTTCCTGATATTGATCATCAGGGAAATGATAGTGTCACTAATGTTAACTTCATTGTTTATGTATAGTATAAACTGCAAAGGTGTAGAATGTTGACATGAAGAATTAAACAAAGGGAAGTAGTGGAGGAACTGGGAGAAGTGGCCATATCACTTACCAAATAGGGAGGAATGGCTAGTCCACTACTAGTTAGTGGAAGAAGTGGGAGGAGTGGCCATATCACTTACCAAATGGGGAGGAGTGGCTAGTCCACTACTAGTTATTTATTCTTCCACCATTGAGTGCTTATTGCTTTTGTTTCCTTTAAATACACCATGTATGTTACACAATTAAACCTACAATTCAATACAAACATTTCTTTCATTCTCTCAATCTCACAAATCCTCTCATTCTCTTAAATTCTCAAATTTCTCTTCTCTCTCAAATACTTACGGTTACTTCACTCCTCTTTACTTTGTTCGTGTGCTTCATCACGGTTAAAACACTTAGAAGCTCTCATGATCTCACAAATTATCAGGACGCACCTTTGTACGGTTCGTTGGAGTGACTCGTAGGAGTAATGAGATTGTCTTGTACTCGTCGTCGTTTCAGTACCTGGTGTACTACAATACAGAGAGGAACACGGTCGTAAGAGTCGACATCCAAGGAATGGAAGCTTTTTTGGGTTATCAAATCTTCACTTTGCAAGATCATATAGAGGACGTGAGGCTTATGAAAGTGTAGAGGACTTCAAAAGCTTATGCAAGTGTTTTGATCTTCTTTTTTTTAGAGACTATTCTTTGGGAATCGTAATCTTTATATCAATCATATGTCTCTGTTAGTATAAAAGGGGATTTTGATCTTGGAAAACTAGGTGAAAATGTAAGCCTCGTCGTTACCGCTCCTGCAAAATCAACGAGAGGATGATTCAATAAATATAATCGTTTTAAAATGTGTAAGAAGAATCTGAGTCCAATTGTGGTGGAGTTGGCTTTACCCTTTGTATCCAGAGTAGGTAGTCTTGTAGTTGTAGATGAGATTGCTTAGCACTTTCTCAGAAGATGGTCTGTTGAGTGACTTTCTAGCTTCACTGCACCAACATTCAAGTAAAAAAAAATAAAAAATAAGCCAGAGCTACTGGATCTTCATACATACGTAGGATAGAGAGAGAACTTACCTGACTAGATAGTTAGCAGCGTGTTGAGTCACCTGGATTGCGTCCTCAGAGTGTGGAATCTCAGATGATCCCCACTGAATTTCTTATTGGGCTTTAATCGAACCCAATCCGACGACATAGGTTTGTGTGGGTTATATATAGCTGGAAGCTAATGATGAGGACTCAGAAGTGGAGACTTCGTATTTTTGTTTTGTAAAAAATGAGCTACACACTACACTTGCACCAAGTTCCATGATCGGTGCCATTAACGGCTCAAGTTTTTTCAATACATAAACGAATTCAAAGCATACAACCAGACGACACCAAGTTCTGAGAAAAATACAAACAAAAGAGCTTTCTTTTATTTAGACTTTCTTCTTGAAGAAAGACATTATGTTCCCTTGCTTTGGATCTTTCACGTTCCCTCCTTTCTTGCTTCCTGTTTTCCCTCCTGCGTTTACAGCTCCCATGGCCGGGCTCTTCTTCTGAACAACAGCCCTGAAACAATGGAACTCGGATGCTTTTAACATTGTTTCAGACAGTGTTCACAAAGGTTAAGTTGGTCTTACACAGTAGGCTATATCATCTCAAGAAACATACCTGTTAACAGCAGCATTTGCGCTTTTGCCATCATTTAACTTCTTACTCGTATCACTGTCTTCTTTCTTCTTTGTGTTTGTTTCTGTATCCTCCCAGACTACCTCAGTTACTACATATGCAATCAAAAGAGATACATGTCAGAACTCGCACTTAGCCAACTCTTGGCGGAAAGAGATATTATTGAAAACGAGATATTAGATGCTTAAGCATGTGAGTATACCTTCTCTCCCACGCTCATCAATCCTCGTCTTCAACACTTTTTTCCTTTTCGGTGAACTAGGAGCATTAGTCATTCTTCCCTTTGACGGATTGACTCCAGCTTCAGAACCATTTCCCTGCATCTTCTCCTTTGATGAAGCAATAGGTTTCTCCTCTTTTTTGACACCGGAAGTATCAGCAGAGGTAGTTTTTTGCCAGTCTTCTCCGCTGACCTCTGGTTCATCTGGTCCAGATACACGTTTATCAGGATTTTCCGGACCTGAATCTTTGGTTTCTTCGCTATCTGGACCCGGATTAATCTTAGGACTGCTAGGAGATGCTAAGCTGATAACATCTTCACACTCTTCATCAGAAAAATCAAATATCACCTTCCTTTTTCTGTTCCTGATACTGACATCTGGGGCCTCATCATCGCTGCCTCCCTTGTGCTCCGCACCGTGAGAAGGCTTTTGGGCTTCTGCACCAATTACAGAACATTTCAAAGAGGAACAAGACTAACTAAAACAGATGCCTAAGGATAACTTTCAAAGAAGAAAAACATAGATAAGAAAGTAAACCTGAGTCATCATGGTTTTTGACCTCTATTGTTGCAGATGTATCTTCTGCTTTCACAGGCACACGGCCCCACATATTTTTCAACGAACCCCCTGTTCCAGTAACGCTCTTTTGGGCTTGACCGTTCTTTTTAGTAGCGGGCACAGGAAGGGATTTTTCTTTATCATTGGAGGATTTCGCAGGCTGTTTTTGAGCTGGAGCAGTAGTAACAGTTTCATTTTTAGCCTGATAGCCAACCTTAGGGATTGAAGGCACTGTAGTTCTCACACTTGCAGTTCCCGGGGCTGTAACATTTGCAGTGGCTCCCTCTATATTACGCTTTACAAAAGAATTGGAGATGCCACAAAACCTGGTCCACAATAAATAAACACACATCTCTTGTTTCAGTGACAAGCCCGAGTCAACAGTACTGGAAAGTATTCATGTAATAAGAGAAGGGTGTGTACCTGTTGTCTCTCAAGCAATTATCAGCGGCAGAAGGCTCCCTGAAGAGTTCTTCTGCTTGCACAAACTCACTGTTCCATATAGCTGCTGGCTCCATCGGAATACTAGCTTGAACACTGTATATAGAAACTGAGTGAGTTCCATTGAACTCTTTCTCCACTTCTGCACAAAAGCAATAACAATAGGCAAGTCTCGAATCGTTAAAAATCATCTAGTACTTTACTTTCACCAGAAGGAGAAAGCTAAAAAATTCAAGAGAACTATGTGCAATGAATGTTACCTGAAAGTTTTGAACTAGATACAAGCCTTGTGCGGTGATCAGAAGGAGTGTTCTTTAGCCACCCAGACACAATATAAACAACTTCGAAACCTTTCCCATTTTTCTCGACGAAATCCTTAAGCAAGCTAATAACAAGAAGAGTCACGGCCAATAGATATAAAAAAAATATATATATATTTTTAAGTTGCCAAAATCTAGAAAAGTCAACAATGTACCTCTTGGCAGTTTTTGATGAAATAGAGAAATTTCGACTCAGCCATTTGTAAGATACCTGAAGAAATTGAACTAATCAGCATTCATTATAACCCCTAATCACTCAATCTCAACACCAAATAAGTCTAACCTAACCCGGCACACGGATACAACAACAAACTACATATAGAAGCTTCGAAATTAACCAATTGAAACCTAAATCTACGCCGATGCAAGCATGGAGAAACGAGTTTTGACAAGCTCTGAAACCCAGTGAAATTGTAACCGGCAACATTGAGGAATCGAGGAATGGATTGAGAAATAATCGGTAGTTACCACTTGAAGCTGATCGGAGACGAGAGACTCGAGTTCGTCGAGGATATTTAGGGTTTCGGTGTGTGTCATCGTTCCTCTTCTCTTTGATTTGTTCGTTTTTTCTCAGATTTGGGAGGTTTTCGTTGGAGGCGATGGCTGTCTTTCCCGCCACTCCTTGCGCGGTGCTTTTAATGGAGAGAGAGAGAGAATTATCGACGATGTGGGCCTGCAGTAGCGAGTCTGTTTGGCCCATTAGCCCATATCTATCTATCTAATTGCTGTTCTTTTTATTTGTTTTTTTTACTATTTATTTTTCTTGGAAAAATGTAAAATTTTGAAAACTAAAACATATCTGACAGTCACGGTCTATTATTTGTTTTCATCTTTCTTCAATTGATGATGATGAAAATGTTTTATCGCAAATGGTGACCTTAATGAGAAGTTTTGTTACATAGTTAACAAAGGAGGTATTGCTTATGGTGTTTTGGAGTGTTCTGCACCATGTCATCTCTATATATGTCTTGTTTCTGAGGAAGATAGCAGCAAAAAAAAAAAACTGAATAAAAGATTATTTCACATTACAAAGCTTTTAAATCATAGAGTTGATAGAAACAACAATCTGCAAACTCTCCTCTACTTTTGAGATGATGGAAATACAGAAAAATTAAGAAGAAAAACCTCAATGCGCTTGGGGATAATGGTAGCTTAGTAGAGATATTTTGATAGTGTTTTTACTTCTGCAGATGTATTCTCTTGTCCCTGATGGGAAGATCAAGCGGCTTCTGTGCCTCGTGAGGATGGTCTGGGCCTTTGTACACCTTCAGGTGATTGAACAGAGCTCTCCCAAGCTGCCAGCAAAACGATCAAACCATGTAAAAGAGTGAGTGAGTGTGAAAACTAGTAAACAGATTATACAAATATCGCCACAAGGATTATTATGTATCTAACCCGTCCCTTTGGAAGCATTCCACGAACAGCATGCTCAATGATTCTCTCTGGAATCCTCTGCTGCAACTGATCAAATGTTTCAACCGTCATACCACCAGGTCTTCCCGAATGCCTCCTGTACAGCTTCTGGTTCCTCTTCTTTCCAGACACAGCTACTTTCTCAGCATTCACCTTTAACCCAAACACACAAAAGAAGAAAACATAAGCTACACGAAAAAAAAAGTGCTTCACAACAAGTCTTGTTTCTCATTTCTCATACCACAATGACAAAGGCTCCCATGTCGACACTGGGAGTGTAGGAGGCAAGGTTCTTCCCACGGATGTGATTAGCAATGGTGGACGCCAATCTACCGAGAATCTTGTCAGTTGCATCGACAACGTACCAAGGCTTGTCCGTGTTCACATGGTCTGAAGCCTTTGGATACCATGTCGTGTTCCAAATGTCCTGTAAAAACCAAAAGCACAGACTCAATAACTCTACCATCCAAAGTCTACAACTTTAACATAACCCATTCTCAAAACACAAAGCAAGGAAGTAAAAGCTCCACACTTTAGGAATCAAAAGCATAGATTCAATAACGTTACAGTTCAAAGTCTACAACTTTAGTTAAAACCCATTATCAACACACAAAGCAAGGAACTAAAAGCTCCACACTTTACGAATCAAAAGCATAGATACTTATACAAAGCGTTGAAGCCAAACGAAGATCGAAATAGAGAGAGAGAGAGAGAGAGAGAGAGAGTAATCATTACAGGGCCATTAGCTTCCTCTTCGTCGAACATCCACCGTTGATTCGCCGGAACAAGGGAAGTAGTAGTCTCCTGCTCAGCTTCGCACTTCACCTGCAATCCCCTCTTCGTGTTCGCGTAAATGCCAACACGTGCCGACGGCTTCGAGATGGCAGTTAGAGAGAAGCCTAGAAACGGAGACCTTCTGTTACTTCCAGAAGGTTTCATCGAAGGGAGTATAACCGTTGAAGACGAACAGAGAACCGCCATGTTTGTGTTTCCTCTCCTCTGCTATTTCGATTACTCGGATAAGATTGGGTTTCTTCAGTTAATAATCACAGTGGTGGCAATAACTGTAAATAAGATTATGTATAGGACTAGTAAGATAATATAAAACGGGTTTAGGATCCGACTCATTTGGAGCTCCGGATACGCTAATTTTTACTTATTTTTTATTTTATTTTCTCAGGTCTTCTCGAGCAAGCAAAGTGTGAATATTGAATACAAAGTCATGGCTTCGATTTCGTCAACTCCACTCTTAAATTCTACATCGCTTTCACCTCTAAGATTCCCCAATTTCTCTTCTCCGTCTCCGTTCGCTGGATCCTGCCGATTTTCACACCGTAATTTGGGACCATCTCTATCGCCGGCGGTGAACAGATCCGGCGGCGCTATTATGGCGGCGGCATCGATGCAGGGAGTGGTGACTGAGGCGATGAGCCTGATCCAAACGGCGTCGCCGACCTGGAAGTCCGCGGTGGCTAACAATGTGTTGATATTCGTTCTCGGGTCGCCGCTTCTCGTCACCGGATTGTCGGCTTCCGGGATCGCCGCGGCGTTCTTGCTCGGGACTTTGACTTGGAGGGCTTACGGGTCTGCTGGGTTTCTCTTAGTCGCTGCTTATTTCGTTTTGGTAAGTGCAATTGTTATGAATTGGGTTTGTGTTTGGGATTGTGAATTAGGTTTCAAAGGTGTAGTCTTTATTATTGGTTTTGGGTAATGTATTGAAGTGGCATAAGACGTTGGAGATCCTTGTAGAGAGAGAGAGAGCTTTTGTTAATAGGCAGTGTATTGTCTGTGTAGATTGAAACTTGAATTTAAGGAGCTAAGTCCTCTGATCATGCTCAAAGGCTGAGTCTTTATTATTGGTTTTGAAAATGTATTGAAGTGTTGTAGACGATGGAGATTCTTGTAGGGAGAGATTTTGTAATAGGCAATGTGTTGTCTCTGTTGATTGAAACTTGAGATTATGGAGCTAGGTTGTGTGATCATGCCCAACGTTTAGATGATTCGTCTCTTCTCTGTATAATTTCCTTAAAGCTTTAGATTTTAATATTGTATTTCACGGACATAGAGCTGGAAAGAGTAACATTAAGTTTGCAGTTGATTATTCTGGCGTTGAAGTTGGTTTATAGATGATTTACAATGATGTCACAGGGAACAGCGGCAACAAAGGTTAAGATGTCCGAGAAGGAAGCGCAGGGAGTAGCCGAGAAGAAGAAAGGTAGAAGAGGACCACGCAGTGTGATTGGTTCAAGTGCTGCTGGCTGTGTCTGCGCTATTCTCTCAATATATCAAGTTGGAGGATCAGCTTTCTCTCAGCTTTTCCGCCTTGGTTTCGTTTCCAGTTTCTGCACTAAAGTCTCCGACACCGTCTCCAGCGAGATAGGGAAAGCTTTTGGAAAAACTACGTGAGTCTGCTACTCTTATTCAGCTATAACCTCTTCTGTCCGATTACTAACTGGTGCAAAATTTGCAGGTATTTAGCGACATCATTTAAGATAGTACCAAGAGGAACCGAGGGAGCTATGAGTGTTGAAGGAACATTGGCTGGGCTTTTAGCATCATTTTTTCTTGCCTCTGTTGGCTGTTTCCTGGGTCAGGTACTAATAGACGTTATTTTAATATCTTTGTTGAGGAATGTGAAAGTATCTTTGTTGTTTTGCTAGATGAGGTATAGAAACCATAAACCTGACTGCACTCTGGTAGTAAGATACTAGCTTATATATATATTTGTCTGATTACAGATTTTGAACTCCTTATCTTGTATTCATTGAACATTTACCGAGAATCAGTGTATAATTGCAAGTTTTTTTTTCCCCCTTTTTGGTCTTCTGAGAACAGATAACTCCTCCAGAAGCAGCTGTTTGTGTACTAGCTTCCCAGATTGCCAATCTTGGAGAAAGCATAATAGGTGCATCTTTTCAAGACAAAGAAGGCTTCAAATGGGTATATATGCTCACTAAACTTCCTTTAATATCTCTCGATCTGTTTCTCCGTTGGCTGTGTATTTTTGTCTTATTGTGGTGCTATTTTTTTTTGTAGCTAAACAATGATGTAGTCAACGTGATCAACATAAGCTTGGGAAGCATCGTGGCGATATTGATGCAGCAGTTTATACTCCAGAACTGGGTCAAGTAAAACCTGCCACAGTGGTCTCATGGGGTTCTCTGTAAAGTTAAGGTTATTTGTTATTTAGCGTATCGCATTTGTTCTAATGATGTGTAAATACATGGTGTTATGTAACAATAGTCCCACAACATGTTGAACTCGATTCGCAGTTGATAGATTCTCTCCAGTAGACGAGAGAGGAGAACTCAAAATCTCTTTAATCACTTCTTTTTTTATTGATTATATAAAACACGCAAATAAATACATTTCTGAAAGTTTAACGAAAAAAAAAACTGTAACCAAAAAGACAAGAAGAAAGAAGACAAGAGACGTTGGTAGACGAAAAAGAACAAAGAAGAGTCGTGATTCTCTAGAACACATTTCTTTTTGTCGTTTTTCGACGACCTACTTACTTACCCATCTCTCTTTTTGCCATATTGGTGCATAATGTTTATTACGTTACATAAAAAGATAACGTTTCTGCTGACCAACTTTCAATGTTGAAGAAGACTCTAGAGAGAAAATCATAAGCATTGACTGCGATGTAGTAGCGAAGATACTAAACGACTCGAGAGTGTTTTAGAAACATGGAAAGACCATTTTTTTACTTTGCGTTGCTTCTACGAACCTGTGGTCCATATAATCAAGATACGACAATGGCCCATGGGCCGTGACATCCAACTCACAGCTGACATTACCTTACCACACGCGCTTGCCAAACGCGTGAATAGTACCACCGCAAATCTAACTTTTTCTACCTCAAAGTCAAAAATCTCCAGCTCACCTCAATACTCGCTTGTGCAGACTCCGTAACTTTCTGGTTTCTGTAACTTTTCTCTTTACAAACTTAATGAAACTATTAAATACTCACAGTATTAAACCAAACATGGAAACTATTAGATTTTCATAAATATTCGGTCGAATCAAATAAAATATATGAACTGATATCCACTATAGAAAATTACTTAAAACAACTTAATTTGACTATAACACGACTAGACAGAGTGTAGACGGCGATGCGCCGTGATCGAGTTCTTCTCGAACTGCACAAAGTTTGGTGAAGAAAATCAAGAGAAACAAGAGTGATGATGATGACGTTCTTGTTGCGTGGTAGCGATTGGTTGACACGCGTCATACCTTCTTAATTAACATCAATTTAATTTCCTTTATTATTTACTCTATTGCATCACAGTCTATAAGCTATGATCTGAAAAAAATAAAAAAGCGTTTTCTCTTCTTCTTCTTTAAGCTTTCACAGTTACCCAAAAGTGAAGTATACGCGTAACCTTATTTCGCTGGATTATACTTTGAATCATGGCCGTTGATTCGACTGACCGGCGAGAAGTCATCCTCAAAATCAACGATCATCCCGAGAACGCAACCACCACCAATGGAGCCTCCGGCGAGACTCCCGGCAAGATATGGAGAGACGGAAGCTACGATTTCTGGACCGACGGCCACGACGGCAACCTCCACAAAGGCGTCAACCCCCCCGAAGGCGAGAGATCCTCCGCCGCGGCCTCCGAGGAAGGCAAAGACAACGAGCCGTTCGAGTTCCGACGCGGCGGCGATGATCCTCCGACGAAGCTCATCGGTCAGTTCCTCCACAAACAGCAAGCCTCCGGCGAGATTTCCCTCGACATGGACCTGAGCATGGACGAGCTTCAGAACCAGTCCAAAGGCTTGACTCCCGTCTCCGAATCTCCGGCGTCGGCGAAGGCTAACAACAACAACAACGGAGAAGTCGTCGTCAAGTGTAGCGGAGCCGCCGCCGCTCCGAGTCAGAGAAGCTCCACGAACTTGCTCAAGATGAGGACTAGGTCGCGCCTCTCCGATCCGCCGACGCCGAAGCCTCCGCTGCCTCCCTCGGGTCGGATCCCGAAGTCGGGGCAGATGAAATCAGGTTTGTTCGGGAAAAGCCCTAGAAATCACCAAAACGACGACGAAGAAGACGATCCGTTCGCGGAGGAGGATCTACCTGAAGAGTATAGAAAAGATAAGCTCAGCTTGTGGATTGTGCTGGAGTGGCTGAGTTTGATTCTGATCATCGCCGCGTTGGTTTGCACGCTCTCGATACGTTACTTGCGCGACAAGGTAATCTGGGAGCTTCATCTCTGGAAGTGGGAGGCGATGGTGTTGGTGTTGATCTGCGGGAGGTTGGTGTCCAGCTGGATTGTCAAGATTGTTGTTTTCTTCGTTGAGAGAAACTTCCTTTTGAGAAAGAGGGTTTTGTATTTTGTTTACGGAGTTAGAAAGGCGGTGATGAATTGCTTGTGGTTAGGGCTCGTGTTGCTTGCGTGGCACTTCTTGTTTGATGAGAAAGTCGCGGAAGCTGCGAATACTAAGGCCCTTCGTAAAGTGACTAAGACCATTGTTTGTTTGTTGGTTGGGTTCTTGCTCTGGCTTGTGAAGACGTTGCTGGTGAAAGTTCTCGCGTCTTCGTTTCATATGAGTACTTACTTCGATAGGATTCAGGAGTCTTTGTTTACTCAGTACGTGATCGAGACCTTGTCTGGTCCTCCTTTGATTGAGATTCAGAGGAACGAGGAGGAGGAAGAGAGGATCAGCGTTGAGGTTAAGAAGTTTCAGAACCCTGGTGGCGGTGGTGTTGAGGCTCAGAAGAGTCCGGTTGAGAAGAGTCCGTTGCTGATATCTCGCGTTCTCTCTGATGGAGGTGGGGATAAGAAAGGGATCACGATTGATAGCTTGCATAAGCTGAATACTAAGAATGTTTCCGCGTGGAAGATGAAGAGGCTGATGAATATAATAAGGCATGGATCGTTGACTACTTTGGATGAGCAGCTGCAAGATCCGAACTTGGAGGATGATAAAGGAAACCAGATCAGGAGTGAGTTTGAGGCTAAGCTTGCTGCTAGAAAGATCTTTCACAATGTAGCCAAGCCTGGATCAAAGTAAGTATTCTCTTTAACATCCAAGGCCATTGACCATACTACAATGTTAATATTTGTGTTCTTGTTTAGGTTCATCTACCTGAAGGACATATCACGGTTTCTGCCAGAAGACGAAGCTTTGAAGACTTTAAGTCTCTTTGAAGGAGCAACTGAGACGAACCGGATCAGCAAATCATCTCTCAAAAACTGGGTGGTAAGAAAGTTTGGATGATAATATTAACAATCTTTAACATTAATGAATCTAACCAAACGTTCTTAACAGGTGAATGCTTTCAGAGAGAGGAGGGCACTTGCGTTGACGCTAAACGACACAAAAACAGCAGTGAACAGGCTTCACAAGATGGTGAACATCGTAGTTGGGATCATCATAGTCATCATCTGGCTTATCATACTTGGAATCACTTCCACCAAGTTCCTAGTGGTCATGAGCTCGCAAGTCGTGGTTGTAGCGTTCATATTTGGAAACATGTGCAAGATAGTGTTCGAGTCTATCATCTACTTGTTCGTGATACACCCCTTTGATGTAGGCGATAGATGTGAGATCGACGGAGTCCAGGTAAAACTAAATCAAAACCAGTAAACAAAACTTATTCTCTTATTGATTCCTTTGTGTTTTACTCCAGATGGTTGTGGAAGAGATGAACATACTGACAACAGTGTTCTTGAGGTTTGATAACCAGAAAGTTGTGTACCCGAACAGTCTCCTCTGGACTAAATCCATTGGAAACTACTACCGTAGTCCTGATATGGGAGATGGAATCGAGTTCTCCATCCACATTACTACTCCAGCTGAGAAGATCGTGCTCATCAAGCAGAGAATCACAAGGTACATTTCATTATTCACAAGTTTTATAAGTATCACAAGCTATATACTTATGACATACATTCTCTGTGATAGTTACATTGAGGGGAAGAAGGACCATTGGTATCCAGCGCCAATGATAGTATTCAAAGACATGGAGTCGCTAAACAGCGTGAGGATTGCCGTCTGGCCAACGCATAGAATGAACCATCAAGACATGGGAGAGAAATGGGCTCGAAGGTCTCAGCTTGTTGAAGAGATTGCCAAGATCTGCAGAGAGCTTGACATTGAGTATAGGTTGTATCCTCTTGACATCAATGTCAGAACCTTGCCCACTCCTACTGGTTTGCCTGTTTCCGACCGTCTTCCACCTCACTGGGCTGCTCCTGGTTCCAGCAGCAAATGAGTCGGTATGGAATGTGAAACATTTTATATAGTTTTGGATCAAGAGGACCTGTGTTTTCTACTGGATGATAACTTCACTTTTAATGTAATGCACTCTGCATAGTGTAGTTTAGTCTAATTCAAAAATTATGTTTTTCCATTAATATAACAAAGAACACTCAACATTAAGTCCCAAGCCAACTACAATAACACATTGAGTCACATCTCTTGACAAACCGGCCGGTTTGTTGAGAATGGCTAGAACCGTCGCCGCCGTTTCCCAACCCTCTGGTTAGGGGAAGAACCGGTGTATGGAGTTGAAGAAGATATGTCCGGAACAAACACTGCTGAGTGGTGGTTAAAATGTTTAGGCCAGTTCAGACCAGAAGCTGTTGGTGGAGAATGAATCTGTGGAACAGCCCATGATGTCTCACCTCCCAAGCAGTTATTGCTATCTTCTCCATCTTCTTCTCCAGACCGCATCATCGAAGAACTGTCTGAATCTCCTCGCCTGCTAGTATCCGCCTGCAACAAAAAATGGATTTACATAATACGAAACCAAAACAAAGATGATCAATCTTTGCTTGTTACACACTAGATAAACTACCTTAGATGATCCATTAATCTCCATGTATTCATAGCTCTGATCAAAGTCAGTTAATCTGAAAATCTCCTCTATCTGCCACTGAGGAATGCTCCCAGCCGCTGATCCACTGCTTGCAAAAGGAAGCTTCGTCGAAATGTGATCACTGACATTAGTTTCCTGTAAAACAACCTGCTGATGATGATGATGATCAAAGTCCATCTTCTGAGGCTCTGATGTTGGCAGAGTAACTTTCTTTGCCTCATTGGTTTTGTCATCATTGGATGGTGAAGGTTTTGTAGAAGGACCAGTGTCCGTACACTCAAGACCAACTCTGATTCCAGTAAGAAGAAACCGCTGGTGAGCTGAAACATGAGGGTTGACAGTGTGGATTGCCACATCACACTTCCTACATAGCAAAGCTCTATCTTGCAGACAGAAGAAGAATCCAGAAGCTTCCTGTCAACAAACACAGTAATCATGGCATCTCTAAACGTATAAAGTTTCAGACTTTTTCATAAACAGTACAAGTGTCAGAGCTTAAAGACTCTCTGATACATATAAAGATCGAACCTTTATGAAGAATAAGATTGAAATCAGATCAAGAGAGATGATGAGCACAGACCTGACAGATATCGCATTTGGGTATGGAAGAGGAGGAGACAGAGAGAGGGACTCTCTGGTGTTTTCCGGCGAGTTTATTAGCGGCGTGAACTTTCTCATCGCAAGCCCAACACAACGCAGCTTCATCTGCGCAACATAGCACCGCCGCTTCCGCCGCCTCGCACACGTTACACTGAATCTTCATCCCTTTTTTTTTTATTTTATCTTTAGTTCATCCAAAAGAAGATTCAAATCTCGAGAAAACGTGATGGTCGAAAAATAGTAGTATTAGGAAAGAGAAGGAAGTGGAGCCTGTTCTGTCTCCTAAAGGCTTTGAGAGGTTTATGGTTTAAGCAACTCTTGTCTGAAGGAGGATCTTTTGTTTTCAGAAAAAGAAAATTTGTATTTGTAAAATTATGTCTGACTAATCATCTTTACTGTACATTAGGATTCTAGATAAGTCATTAGTGGGAAATATCATTCAAATTAATAAAATAATAAATAGTGGGCGGTTAGGAAGATTTCTTTTTCAATACAAAAACATGAAGAAGAAGAAGAGGGTCTAAGTGCACCGTTTATAAGTGGTGGGGTCAAACAGTAAATAAGAAGGTCTTAAGGGAGATATTTTGTAGGCTCATATGAGTGAACCATGTGAATACACGTAAGTACATAACAATCTAATAACATGTGTCTTAATTGCAGGAGACCATCTCTGCTGTAGTCAAGCTGTCAAGTAGCAAAACCCATTGCAGCCTTGCAGATCTTTTGTTTGCTTGAAACCATCTCTGCATCACTTGAATTTTCTTTCAACTCAAAACATCACATTATTATATTAATACACGTAGAGAAATGATTAATCAATCATTAATAAGGTCCCATTTAGAAAAAGATATTTCTCCAAAATTAACGATTTGCACGAGAAACGTGATGCATCTAATTCTCAACATTTATTTATATTCAAGAGGATCATATACATCCACGTTCTTGGTTCAAGAAAGATAGCAACTTCAATTAAAACTTGTTCAAGCATCAAAGAATCAACGAATCCATATCTATACACAAAGTGGGTCCAAAGTGTCTCTCAACTTCAATGTAACTTTTTATGAACAAATCTAGTACCTTGATCTGACCTGACTAAACCCTTGAGACAAGAAAACGTTTAAGACCGGCGCATCAGATGATATCTCGATCGTATCACCGAGCTGCACGTTGTAGCGAACCTGACAGCCGTCCATGTAGATGGTGCCGTGGTCTGAGTACCAGTTAACATCCATGGACTGATCCGGTTTGAAGGATGAATGCATTAGAGTGGCGGCTGAACCGGGAGAGATGGGCTCTCTAACCATAAACTGGAGATCACGAGACAACATTGGCATCACGAACCCACCTGCTGACAGCATTGCTGCAGTTGAGCCAGCTGCTGTGCAGAGTCTTAGACCGCTCGAGCGGCAGTTCACTGTCTTTGGACTGGTGTAGCCATCTTTGTTCTTTATCCTGCGCACATTGGTTCATAGTGTTGGATACTAAGCTTGTTTCAACCAAACTTAATTTACTTTTTCATTATAAGAACCTCTTACTTGAAGGAGAACCTTGAAACCGCTGCAGGGCATGGGTGTGCGATCAAAACGTCATTAAGTGCGTGTGAGAGAAGAGGCTCTGTGTTTAACTTTACTGATATTCTCGATACTTTCGAAGGAACTACTCTCCCATACAAAATGTCATCCAGGACCTGTGAACAAATAGCTGACTGTTTAAAACCAAATTTGCATAGGGGTTGAGTGTTCTAAGGATCAAACTCACCTGTTCAAAGTTTTCAACTGTTGCAGCACAAAGATGACCAGTGCTTCTACTAGCGTCAAACTGATCGCTCAGTTCTTCCACCTGTGAGTATAACAAAACACTTAGCTTCTTTTCACATTATTTCACTAAAAGGCTAATGCTTATCAGGTGATATGAGAAAAATCAGGATAAAAGACCTCGTGAGCTTGTGTTGGGTCAGAATTGACTCCTAGAACCGGAACAGAATCATCTAAGAAATGACTGGCGTGCAAGAGGGTGCCGTCTCCACCAACGGTGATGACCATATCCACGTCACGAATGGGATTCGATACGTCATTGCGTGAAATGGGTTTCCATTCAACTGCCTTCTTATTAAGTATCTCCTGACAAACGTTGATAGCATTCCTATGTACTTTGCACCTGCTTTCTAGATACTTCAGAACCTAAACAACAACAACAACAACAACAGCAAAAACAGAGTCAATAACAATGTAAGAAGCCATGAGAAGCAAACTACAACAATAACAAAGATAGTTTCCAATTGCATACAAAACCAAAGTCTAAGCCTTTCTTAGTAACTCATTTGCACACGTATGAATGAGTAAACACTAAAGATACATTGCTACTCATCTAGTCTTCAGATTGACATATCGCACCATTAACAGTCAATGCCCACAGATAAAAATGGAAACTTTTCGCAATGCGGGTATGAAGGAAGCAGAAAGGCTTGTACTTTTACATAAACTAGGAACACCCACAAAAAAAAAAAAGAGTTTCTTTTCATGAAATCATCAAACGTTTTGATCTTATTCTTTTGGGAATTTCGTCGAACATCTTCTATGCGAAACGAAATAGACTTGATCTGGCTATAGAATTTCCAAAAATCTAGATGAATCGAAGAGAGGAGAGTAATACCTGAGGGTTCTTGATGAGCGAAACACCTCCTGATTGAAGAAACGGGTACGGATCAATCGGTTTCAATAGAAGCAGAAGCTTCCTGATCGCCATTCTCCTTGAAATCAATCTCTTTATGTTTCCCTCTCTATATATATATATATAAAGCTTTCTGATTCTTTCTTCGTCACTCTTTTATCTCTCTCTAATCGTCGGCGCCGCGCCCACCGGACTTGCGGCAAACCACGTCTGAGAAATGAAGATGTTGATTGAAGAGACCTCCGTAGACCCTCTGCTTGCTTTAGAGGCTCTTGAAAGATTGCCAAAAATATTTGGGCCTAACATACATTCTACCAAACTGGCCTAACTAAAAAGTTGACCCAACTATATTCTACTGTTGTGGCCCAATGTTAAGGATCCAAATTGGTTATTTATACAAGATGGTATCATTACTTTTTAACCAACTTTATTCTTATTATATTATATATCCACCTTTCATATATAAGATTATGAACTCGACAATCGACATATGTTTATTTTCCTAACCTATGCACTATAACCATGCATTATGTGTCTCTTTTCAACCTCTAACTTTTACATTCAGATCAAGATCCACAAATCAGAAGTTTTCTTCTTCTAATAGTTCAAGGTGTATAAGCTTTAAAAAAATTTAGTAAAGAACTTCCACATTTGTTAGCATTTTACAACTCTGATAAATTCAAGTTCGAATTAACACTTTAAAAACCAGCTTATTCGTGTATTCAAATATTTGTCAACTTTGGATATTGATTAAATGTAATATATAAATTTACATTTCGAGAGCATATCAGCCCATAAACGTTTGCTGGATTTCTTTTTCAGATAACATACGGATAATATTGGTAATTTGTTGTACCGAAAACATAATAATTCAAAACGTGAAAATAGGCACGTACCGTGTCCAGTCCTACCACTCATAGCCGGTACTAGTCGGATCAAACTCGGTCCCAGCGTCTCGCCTATAAGGAACAATCCCTAGTAGGATTAGATCCTGAGAATCGAGTGGGCAGTCCTTTGAAGATTGTCCGGTCTAGAATCTGATCTTGAAGTGGGGTTTGTTTTGAAGTCGTACCGGACCGGTTATACTCCACGTGTTTTATTTGGTGTGATAGCGGTGGTACCACGTATAGTAGTGGCGAACCGAACCTATGAATCTGACCTCGCAAAACCCAATTTCACGTGATTGTCTCTGATATGGCCATATTTAGTAAGCTACTGTACGTGATCTTTAATTGAACAACCTAAGACATCTCTTATAGCTTGTCCAAATATATATACTATAACATATATGGTTTGAATGCGACAAACAATAAATAATGTTCTAAGGTAAGAAAATTACCAAGCATAATACAGACAAACTATGGTGGATGATTGTACAAGAGTACACATGATACTTCCTATATAAGAAAGAAAAATAAATTATATGCGGCTTTTTTTAATTATATGTGGCTTTACATACTATGCAATTATATAATTTTATTTGCGCCGTTAAGAGAAAGATAACTACAAACTCGATCTAATTTGTGTGTACATGGACATACATACCACTCTGTCATATCCACTGGCAGAACTATATAGAAATTAGGGAGGGGGACTCAGTCAAGTTGATTAGTATGTTAGCTGATTTCATTTATATTTTCATTAGTTTAATGCAATAATTATTTGTAATTATATCTTAATCCCAATAAATATGTATCTAACTATAATTCATAAGCTAGTATCATATCATTTATATAATAAAGCCCAAGTCGTCTCACTAATCCGAAATTGACATGTGGCAAAGAAAAAATAAAAAAATATATATAGAAAATAAAGAGAAAAAGACTTGGCCCCATCTAAACTATTAAGTCAGAAGTACAAATAATACTTACTCCTTAAAGTTGCACAAAAATTACATTCTAATGCCACTGGAATTAAAACACGGTAGTTTTATCTCCTAACTAAACGTGATTAAACCTACGACATTGTCCCACATAATAACGGCGACTTTCGTCGAGCTCTCCTCAGCTATAACATCAGCTTATGTAATCTCTCTCTCTCTCTCTCTCTCTCTCTCTCCCTCTCTTTCTCTGTTTTTATCTCTGAAGTCGCAAAGTTGATTTATTTGATATGTGATTTGGGGTTTTGAAGATGATCCCTGGTGATCCAAAGCAGCTGGAGATCCTTACTGTACTTTCTTCGTGGGTCGAATCTCCTCTCATCTTACGTCGGAGGAGACTCTTCGTGAGGTAAGAGTATGTGTTTTATACGTGGAATTACACTTTTGTTGTAGGAGTGAGGATAAAGGTTCTTCTTTACAGGCTATGCATAAATACGGTAAAGTTAAGAGCTTTCGGCTGGTTAAACACATTGGTAAAGGCTTTGCAATTGCTCTGCTGTATGATCTTACTTCTGTTGGTTTGTACACATATTGTCTTAGCATAACTGTGTTGATTATACATTATGTTGTTACATTTTGTTTAGTGAGGGTGCTTCACGAGGATATGCTTTTGTGGAGTATGAGCCTGAGAAGGAGTTGTGTCGTGCTTACGAGGTACTAGGTGATGCTAACTTTTTTTTTTGTTCTTTAAAGCTGTTTGAAATGTATATTTTCTGTATCAACAGTGGAGTTTAGTTGTCGGAAAGGAATGTTCTTTTGTGGTGGTTTCTTGTAGGATGCTCATCATTCATTTATTGATGGTCGAGAGATTATTGTTGATTATAAGAGGCAACAATTGATGCCTTGATGGATGATCAGGTGAGTGCCATTCTCTTACTATCCCCTAAGAGTTAGGTCTTCATCATCCCTTAGATTAATCTTTGTTATTCTTCTCTGGAAAAGGAGATGGACTTGGTGGTAGGAAAGAATCTGGACAACTTCGTTTTAGAGGATGAGAAAGACCTTTTTGTGCTCCCTTTGCTCTCCTTCTTTTAGCATGTTCCAAACAACTATAACCAGCAGAGAGTATCCAGCTTCCACCAGAGGGAATATTATATCACGGACTTATTGGAGAAAACAAGTAACTATGCCGGCTAAGCATAGACTTTGACCCATGGGTATACCTTCCTAATATATATGAACCACATATATATTTTTGTAAACGTGAGGAAGCTCTAAAACATTCAATCTTGGAGAAAACAAGTAACTTTGACGGGTTTGTTCTAAAGCTTGCTCCTTTATATGATCTTGACCAAGCTCTAAGCCTGGCTCAAGTAGCCGTATGTGATCTTCAAAGTTCTAGAGCAGACGGTAATTGTATTGCTTGTGGACTGTGGTACAAGTTAAAAAAAACACATGATGGACTCTGAGTCATTCTTTTCCAAATATCCAATGTGTTTTTGTTCTTTACAAAATTATACTGAAGTTTTTTTCTCAAAAATTGTGGTACAATTGTTTTTTTCAGTTACTTGCTTTCATTATTTTTTATGTTTCTGTCTAAATAATTTATTTGTTTTAAAAAATCAATATAAAATTTGAACTTATATTTAACTATAAATCCCAATATTAATAGTATAATTTCGTAAAACTATAAAAAACGTTAATATCTTACAATTTAATTTTTATTTTACTAAAATCGACATAATCTCATAGTTCATAAATAGATGCAAAACACATTGAACAGAACACATCATTGACAAAACTTATGAATTTATAACACGAAAATAAAAATAATTGTTTATGACATTGTTAAAAGTTAAAAACATGAATAAACCCGTGCGGGTGCACGGGTCAAAGGCTAGTTCAGTTTTACTTTCCGTTGCATATATTTTGTGTGTCAAGATTAATTGGAAAAAAAAATAATGCGTCATTGGTATCCTCGGATTAAAAATGAGAAGTTTCAATCTCACTCGAGGCCACGACTCCACCATTTTCAGTGAAACTGCTTTGTACTAATTTTAAAAACTTCAAAATTATTTCATCAATAAGTTTCATCCCACCGTTTTGCGTTTTGAAACCACGATCCCCACCACTTTCACTTTTCCCCACCTCTTTCACATAAACTGTTTATAACATAAATAAATAAACTTTAAGATCAGTTCGATCATCAGCAAATTTATATACAAGTTCATTAAAAAAAACAAAAACCTTCAGTAAAATCGTTCTTTTACTATCTTCGGTTGCTCAGAGAAACGACTGATCACCTTTACTAAAAATTCTTTTTTGCACCAATGCGAAACTTCTATCTTTCATCATGGACAAGTTTATCTAAAAGCATGCATATTTTGATCGATATGCATGTCCTCTTTCAAGGCATCGAGTTTAAATCACCGCCTCGGAAGAGATTGCTATTGGTATGGCGATTATGGAGAAATTCATCTAACCTAAGGATTTTGTTGCATGGTTTCCAGAATATGCAGGTATATTCATGCATAGCCAATTCATAAGAAACTAATTCTCTAAAATCTGAGTAAACAGAAAAGGCATAAATATTTGTATTGTTCAGTTTTTAAATTATCTTTATTTGCTGACATTCACATGCATGAGACATCAAAGCTGGTTGAAAATTAGATGAGATATATTCTAGAGTAAAATTGGCGAAGGTTGAAGACGAGTAGGTTGGATAAAATGAGATGCAAAATGTTTAACCAGTCAGAATTCAGGTAAAAATAATTTTATTTGCTCTTTAGTTTTTACACAGAAATAGTTAGGGCCTCAATGTTCTAAATTATTATTTGACCATTTCGGTTCGGCTGTCTTAGTCAAGACCATGTGTAAAATAGTTTTAAAAAAAGTTCCAATAATTTCTGTAAATAATTATCGTTAACTAACTACATTCAGCCACTAAAAATAATTTGAAAGCATTCCAAATGTCAGTCACAAATGCATGCAACTATTTGTAAACTCAGAAGAACGACTTTTTTTAATAAAAGAAGGTAAATGCTCTTGGTGTGTATACTTATTTATATATATATATATATATATATTATATACACGTGAATATTATATACACGTGTATAACATTAGAGAACAGTTAAAGGAAACTGAAACATGAAAAAATCATTATGATTGTGTGTTCTTCAAAATAACGGATTATCCACTTATATTTATAATTCTTTTACTGTAACTTCAAATTAACATGTCAAGAAACATATTCAATCCACTTTCCATAGTGTAGTTTTTTTTGTCCATGGTTTAGTTATTTCTGAAATGAGCTTATAATTTGTGTCACATATATAGTTGTATACATTAAGTAGTAAAAAAAAATTAGTAACTGAAATGTGTTTATTTGCAAGAAAAATATTCTCATGCGGAACATGGGGTCAACACTAGTTAGAAAATAATTCCAACTCTGCCACCTAAATTACCTTTTTGACATCAAAACTGCAAGTTAAATTACTGTCTTGTATTAAAAATACACGCACACAACTGTAAAAATGTGATAAGATTAGACACACCAAATACTCCTATCTTACAAGCTAAGTGTAATTATTGGCTCTACCGAATTTGCAATAAAAGTGGAAAATGTTCGCCTGCCAGAATTATTCGCCACACCACTCAGTATTAAGTTTGTTTTCTTCCTATTAGTGGCGAAACTATATTTGTTCTCATGCTATGCTCAAGTGTTTTAGACTAGCGAGTTAGGTAACCCTATATAAGAATCTCAAATCAATTTACATTTGATTTAGTTCGTAGTGCTTGTGGATGATCTGTCTGATAAAAATCTTCAGAAGCTGGCAAGCAATATCATCTTTTTGTTTTTTGTTTTGGTAGAAAAGGAAGCGAAATAAAGTTGTAAGAACTAGAGTAATAATGTAAAAGCTAACACTACGTGCATGGAAAGATCATACTACAAACAGTGACCATTCTCTAATCTTTTTATCCTTTTTAGCGCGTGGTATGCAGTCTCCACAGCTATTGGTGGTGGTGATCGTATTTGAATTTGGGTTTATAAAATCAGTTTGTAATGACATATATTATCTCTCTATCGCATGGTTATGTTTATAACATACTAGTCCAACTAATACAAATAAAACTCAATTTTAAACAGGAGTCAAAAACAAAAAAGGCCACAACTTGACAGACCATAATTTCTTTGACACGTAGTTATATCAGTATAAATCCAAAAAATACAAAACTCAATTTTAAATAAGAGTCAAAACGTCGACAAAAAAAAAATAAGAGTCAAAACAAAAAGGCTCAAGAAATTAACTAAATAAAATAATAAATTCAGGACAATTTCCTTAAATTCAAACCAAATTCATTTTGACAGAACCTAATGATTGCATATCAAAACATTATTTATCAAATATAATTTTCAAACACTAAAAGTGTTTTCCAAGTGCCAAATCTGAACTAAAAGAAAACCAAATAATTAACTTCTTTTACTCTGGTCGTTATTTTTTTTCTCCAGAATAAATGACAGATTTACTCTGGCCATTATTAAAATAACATTTTGCCCATCCAAAGTTGAAACCAGAAAACAATTATCACTGTTTGAAAAATAAAAGTTTTCTATTTTCTAAAAACTGTTAATGTAACTTTAGGAGGTGCATTCAATTGATAGTTTTAAGTGATTTGTGTCAAAATGACAAATTCACTATTATTGAAAATGAATTTTAAAAACTCATTTAAAATCCAGTGTTATTGAACTCGACATTTTATAAAGTACTCTAAAATCCACTGTTATTAAAAATATTTTAAGTTGTGGAGTTTTAAAGTTTTCAACTGATTTTAGATTGTTTGGGTGGAGTTTCTTAGTTAAAAAAACTAAAACTCAAATCTCATGGTTTTATGTGATATTCTAGAGTGGTTTAACAAAAATTATTTTATTCTCTACAATTCTTTAAAATCATCTAAAACCTCGTTAAAAGTCAAATCACCTCAAATTTTAGATCGAATACACCCCTTACGGATTAGTTTTTTTAAAATAACTTTAGGGATTATGCATGGGCGACTTATTAAAATGAGAAATATGTTATTTGATTTAGACTTTAGAATAATGCTTAAATTTCAATAAATGTCAATTTAGTGCACTGACTACGGCGAAACCACTGGCCAGTGGTCGTTTCTTTACTCTCTCAACTTTTAAAACAGTGGACTTAAAGCAAAAAAAAATAAATTCTCGACGACCACAACTACAACAAAAAAGCCACATACAAGATGTTGATTAAGTCTATAAAAAAAGATGTTATTAAGAAAATCAAATAAAAGGTTTAGTAAAAAGTGATCCATGCGACCACGAAAGCATATCTATAGTTTATTACATTTCCTAACTTCGAATCTATGAGAAAATAATTTCTAAGCACTTTACAAGTTGCAGCCTTTGTAAAATATTCGATGATTTATTGTATAGTATTTTAATTGACGATCTAAATCTTATTAATCTGGAATGGAATTTCTTCTGCGCTGTATGCTCCACTCACACACGTTGACGCAAGTCACGTAATCAGATTTTTAAATAATATAAAAGGAATATATAAACCGTATGGTGTAAGATAATAATCACGTTAATAACAGTATAACAGGTTAGTGTTTATGCGGTGAGTCAGATGATGCCCATGAATTAAAAGTTATACGCTGACGTACGTAAAGGTCCTCGTCGTGGTCTCTCATGTGGCCCAATCAACTTATTCTGTTAACTTATTTAACGTCGACATATTAAAAAATTATATTTGATTAATTAAGCTTTTGGAAGAAAGGATACAGCAATTTGTTTTACCAAAAAAAAGATATAACAATTTGCTGACATTTTAAAATATCGAGTTTACTTTATAGTTTTCAGGGATGTTGAAACCATAAAGTTTTGCTCAATTCTAGATTATAAATGGCCATAAAGTGTTAGACTTTCGATTTATAATTAAAACCCTAAGATCCAAACCAAGTTTAAGATTATGGGTCTAATTGAGAAAATCTTCAACTTTTTTTAACTGTAGTATTAAGATTGCAATTTTATTATTATTTAAAGCTATAGATTTGAATACTACAGAGAATTTTTTTTCTTTTTCTAAAATGCATACTTTATTTATAAATTTTCAGAAGCCAAAATATAATGTTTTAGGTATTTGGGTTTTCACTGCCAAATAAAACTTTATTTTTACAACTTGGAATTTTTATATAACATAATTGGAAGATCATAAAATTAAATTTTATATAGCAATAATTGTTTTCTATAGCACTGATGTTTGTGTTTTTTAAAAGAAATTGAATACTTTGACTTAAAAAATAAAATAATTTGTGGAACAGTAGTCAGCAAGAATAATAATTAAGATTTGATATCCTTACTTTTGGTCGTGGGGTGAAAGTAGTCCTTTATTTTCTTTTAAATTTTGTTGGCTATCTTTTGGTTGAGGAAGAGAAATTACAAAAAAAAAAAACTATATATTAAAAAAAAGGAATTTAAAAGGTGAAAAAAGGGAGAACAAATTCCCTCCAAATGATTGGGCCATAAACCATAGAAGGCTGCCCCTCCTCCTCCTCCTCCTCCTCCTCCTCCTTGCATAACTCTCTCTATTTCTCTCTCTCAGCCAAACACACACACACACGTACACTCTCCTACGAAAACCTTTCACACGATCTCCATCGATCTCTGCTGGTGACTCCATCGCTTTCGTCTCTCTCTCTCTCTATCAACAAAGCTTTTGTTGCTTTCTTTGGCGGCTGCTTCCTTCCTCGATCTAGGTTAGTTTTTTCCCCTCGCTGATCTCATCTCATTACAAGCAGTTTCCGCTTAGGTTATTTGACTTTGATGTGCTTAACCTAGTTTTTTCCCCTTAAGAGTTGTTATTAGGGTTTCGTGGTTCTATATAACTGGTGATCATCGATTGATCTCTCATGATTTGTTTTTCGATCTTGTTTGTTTGATCTCTCGTCTCTGATTCTGATGAGATCTTTTAGTTGTTGATATGATTGGATTTATAGAGATTTGCTCTGTTTCTTGAATCATGATTGAACTGAAAAGAAGCACAAGAGGAGTCAGCGCAAGTTTCTTGAATGTACTCTTCCGTTATCTGAACCATAAGTGATTGAAACTTGATGTGAAGTAGTTGGATTCTAGACATTCATGCTATGAAAACATCATTACTCGTATAACTAAGAAAGTTATTGTGCCATATAACTAACTTATTGAAGTTGAAGTAGTCTTAAGATAAACTCGATAATATTATATTGGCTGGTGTCTTGTTTCCTGATTAAGGTGCTTTACAAAACCTTTGGTTTATTGAAAAGAACATAAATAGCATTTAAAAAATTCAAGGATGCTTTTCTTTTTGCAAGATCCAAAAAGGATAATAATGATGATAATGATCTGTGTTGTTTGGTTCATGAGTTTAACACTTTCTAATCTCAACTTCTGATTGGATAATATCTTCTTCTATATATGAACCCATCCATGACTAAAAAACTCGTTTGCATGTACTCTCCTTTTCATATAATCACTCCAATACTTAAAACAGACCATTTTAGAGGGAAATCATAAACTTTTTGTGTGCGTGATGAATGGTCCATCTTTTTCAACTTTGTTCTAAATTTAACAAGATCTTTGGTGGGGTCCTTAGTGATTGTGGATTCCGTGTCTACTTGAATAAGTCACTGCTTTATGACTGCAGTCTTCACGGGAAAAAGCAATCTTAATGCATTTCTCATACCTGTATTCTAGTTTGAAAATGGTTGATATATACAATGCCACTTGGTTACAGGATAGTCTTTAAACGTTAGTACAAGTGCAAGGTATGTGACAGATTCTTCTTTCCTAGTCCTGGGGTGTCTAGTGTTTTTTTTTGGTTATTTCTCCTTTTATTTATCTCACTCACATGTTTTGTAGGGTTATACAACTTTAACTACTAGACTTTCAACTATATTTTTTTTTCAAATAATAGGACATTTATACTGTAGATATATCAATAGCCAAAGCAAAAGTGAGATCAGCAAAATCGTATTTTTTTAATCGTAAATATATGATGCTTAGATTTGCTGTCGTCTTATTAGGTGGACCACCAGTTTGTTATACTTTCTTTATCCTTGGTTGCCTTTTGTTACCGACACATATTATTGGACGCATATCGTATGTTGTTATCCACGCACACACAATATAAACATATACTAAGTCGTCTTCTTCTTCTTCTTCTTCTTCTACCATATTAAAGGAACATCGTGTCCTCATGCTTGTGTTGTTGGCTTGGGACACCATGTGACTTTCTTCTCCTTCCAAAGTCAATATATGAACAGTAGTAACACTCTGAAAAAAACGAATAATGTTTTTTTCTCTTCTCTGTTCATTGTTTTCCATTGTGCATATCATTCAAATGTTTGACATTGTTATAACTATGCAAGAGAGTGTGCTGTAGAAAGTCAGGTGTCGATTTTACTCTTTTAATAGCCACACTTGGGGTCAGTGCTATGCAAAGAAAACACTTTCTGTCTTCTGACTTAAAGCATCTGATTCTTTTTTTTTTTTTCTGGTGTTAAACTATGCAAGAGTTTTGCTTGAGAGTCCTCTCTCTTCTAAACATTTCTTGAAATATAGTTTTTTTATTTGGTTTCTTTTACTCTTTTGCATAATTTTGATCTGACTTGTTACTGTTAGTGGTTCAAGACTAGACTGAATACGATATATGTGGGGTTTTATCTTTTCAGACTGTCTGTGGCTACCAAGTACTAACTCTTGTTTTCCACACCCTATATCTAGAATTTCTATTTTTTTTTAAAGAAAATTCTTTCTGGTCTACCGAGAAAAAAATCCATTTCCAATAAAGAAGAGAGATTTTTCTTCGTTGTATTTCCCAGAATCAAATTCCAAGTACTAACTCTTGTTTTCCACACCCTATATCTAGAATTTCTATTTTTTTTTAAAGAAAATTCTTTCTGGTCTACTGAGAAAAAATCCATTTCCAATAAAGAAGAGAGATCTTTCTTCGTTGTATTTCCCAGAATCAAATTCCAAAGTCAGCTTGGGCCGAGTGAGAGAGAGGTCAATCTCAGCTTAAACCTTTTAATGTCATACTCATATATATTTCATTTCCATGTATATTGGGTTAATAAGGCCATATATAAATATATATATAAAAGTTACAAAAAATAAAATAAAATAAGGCCATATATAAATGACTTCTTGGGTTAATAATACAAAATAATAATAAAAATATTTCTTTCGTTCCACAAAAATAAATATTTTGAGATTTGTATGTATTCTACAAATACAAATTCTATATTTTCAATAAATGTTTTTGTTTGTTTATCTAAGTTACTAAATATAATACTATTTTTTTAAATAAAAAAATTAGAATATTATAAATTATTTATGATATCATAAACTTTTTTTACAATATACATGAATAAATTTTTTATAGTTTGTGAAACGAATTACTTACATAAATAAGCTTAAATAAAAAAAGCTTGGTCAGGCGGAGGAGGAGCGGCTCTAGGATCCGGGTAGGCGAAGGGACCCACAGAGCTATATGTAGGAGACGATTAATCCCTTCATTAATGATTACGTCATCTCATCTTTGAAAAAACCTAGTTCTTACGTCATCTCGTGATTGCTAAGTGTGTATGCGTGTGATCTTTCTTTGCTCTTCACCGGCGGTGTCAATATAATTGATTTAGTTCTTGGTGAATTATAGGAAGATTTTTCTAGACTTTATTTTATTTTTGGGTTATGAGTGGTGAAAAGAAGAGAAGATAGATTAAAGTCTTTGGTGTCTTTTCTCAGACAAGAATCTTTTTTGGTGTAATTAACACTTGCATGGCTGTGAAGACTCTGTGTAGTCTGTAAAGCTTACACGAGGATTTTGCTGCTCCCCTCTCTCTGTGATAATATCTCTCCCACCGTTCCCTTTCTAGCTTCTCACCATCTGTTTCTTTTGGCTCTATTTACTTACCATCTCTCTCGATGATAACGACTTGAAACCCACCTCAAGAAAGTTTTTTAAAATATATATATCCTCAAATTAAGCCTTTTGTCTCGTGTATAAGGATCACTGGTCCTTTTTTCTTTTGAGTGGCTGTGAAGATGTGTGATTCATGTGCCCTTCCTGGTTAGTATTGTGTATTTTTGTCCATGTTTCTTGCTTCTGTTTCCAAGTTCTTGGCCTTTCACAACCTTGTCTTGAGTGTTTGACACTATCTTGTGTTTGTTTTGTTCTTTGCCTTTTACAATAACTTTAGAGATGATTATTCCTTGGCCTGATGGCTTCTTTTACCTTCAGTGTATGGTGAATTGACAGTGACATTTCAAGTCTTTTTCTTATTATGTTTTGGTTTCATAATGTGGCCTAAAAATATAATGCAGGTTACTCTCTGGATTGAAACTGAGCTTCTTTAGGTTCTGTTTTGGTGTGAGCGTATGCCTGGGAACAAGTACAACCTCAGTTCTTCTCACATCCCCCTCTCTCGGACAGAACGGCTCTTGAGAGAAAGAGAGCTTAGAGATAAGAGGAGGAGCAACCGTGCTCTCAATCCCAATGACAATCCTGACAACTCTGAGAACGACCTGCGTTTAGAAGGTGACAGTTCAAGGCAACAATATGTTGAGCAGTACCTGGAAGGTGCTGCTGCTGCTATGGCTCACGATGATGTCTGCGAGAGACAAGAAGTAAGGCCTTACAACAGGCAACGGCTCCTTGTAGTGGCTAACAGGCTCCCTGTTTCTGCTGTGAGAAGAGGTGAAGATTCATGGTCTTTGGAGATCAGTGCTGGTGGCCTAGTTAGTGCTCTCCTAGGTAAGGGACTCACTTAGCATCATTCTTGACCCAAACATGAAGGCTGACATTATAAAGTTATGTCGTTTTTGAAGGTGTGAAGGAGTTTGAAGCCAGATGGATTGGATGGGCTGGCGTTAATGTGCCTGATGAGGTTGGACAGAAGGCACTTACCAAAGCTTTAGCTGAGAAGGTAACATATCTCTCTTTTTTTTTTTATGACCAATAACTAGTTTTATTAAAATTAATTAATTTTTAAAAATATATTTATTTTCTTCTATAGATCACCACATTTTTTCATTCTACTTTATTGTATTGTTGAAATAGTGTGTAAAATTGTCTTATTGTTTAGTTGAAATAAAATTATCTTACATAAAGAGATGATGAGAGAAGTAAACAAGATTTTTTTTTTGTATTGTTGAGATAGTGTGTAAAGTAGAATGAAAATGTGGTGATTTATAGAAGAAAATAAATGTATTTTTAAATTAATTAATTTTAATTATTGATAAGCAAAAAAAAAATTAAGACAATGAGAATGATCTTTGTCTATACTTGGAGTTCTTATGTTGTTTCAACTTTGCAGAGGTGTATACCTGTGTTCCTTGATGAAGAGATTGTGCATCAGTACTACAACGGTTACTGCAACAACATCCTATGGCCTCTGTTTCACTACCTTGGACTTCCACAAGAAGACCGTCTCGCCACAACAAGAAGCTTCCAGTCTCAGTTCACTGCGTACAAGAAAGCAAACCAAATGTTTGCTGATGTTGTGAATGAGCATTATGAAGAAGGAGATGTTGTCTGGTGCCATGATTATCATCTCATGTTCCTTCCTAAGTGTCTCAAGGAGTACAATAGTAAGATGAAAGTTGGTTGGTTTCTCCACACACCGTTCCCTTCTTCTGAGATACACAGGACGCTTCCTTCAAGATCAGAGCTGCTTAGATCAGTTCTTGCTGCTGATTTAGTAGGGTAAAGTCTCTACTTGATGACTCTAGTTATTACTAGTGGTTTATGAGAGATTCAATATCTGTTGTGTTGTTGTATACTTTTTTTTTTCTTCAGTTTCCATACGTATGACTATGCAAGACACTTTGTGAGTGCGTGTACTCGGATACTTGGGCTTGAAGGAACACCTGAGGGTGTTGAGGATCAAGGCAGGCTTACTAGAGTAGCAGCTGTATGTCCATTTCATTTACATAACACCTTGTCCTTTTTGGAAGCCTTTGTCACAGTGTCTTTTTTTTTTTTTCTGTTTGTGTTTGGGTTTCAGTTTCCAATTGGTATAGATTCTGAGAGGTTTATAAGAGCACTTGAAGTACCAGACGTGATACAACACATGAAGGAGTTGAAAGAACGGTTTGCTGGCAGAAAGGTATGGGTTTATGGAAGCTCTTCTGAGGCAAAGTCAATGGAAGTGTTACATAGTAATTGTTTATCCTTGTATTGGCAGGTGATGTTAGGTGTTGATCGGCTTGATATGATCAAAGGGATTCCACAGAAGATTCTTGCATTTGAAAAGTTTCTCGAGGAGAACGCAAGCTGGCGTGATAAAGTGGTGTTACTGCAAATTGCAGTGCCGACAAGAACAGATGTCTCTGAATGTAAGCTTTTCTTGATTTCTTGGACTCTGTCTTTGCATAGTAACTAGCTCTCCTCAAATAGAGTTGATTAGCTTCACTCATGAAACGTATAGCTAATGGATGAACTTGTGGGTGTTTTGTTACAGATCAAAAACTGACAAGCCAAGTTCATGAGATTGTTGGACGCATTAATGGTCGTTTTGGGACACTGACTCAAGTTCCAATACATCACCTGGTCTGTTTCTCCCTCTCCATGCTTTGTTAACGAGTCTGATATCATGTTTTAGTAGACCGTTGTTGAGGGTACCATAGATAGATAAAAGAGTATTTGCACCATATTTGGTGTTATAGTTTGAACATGCAACTTTGGGATAATGCTGATAAAATTCTTATTGTTACTGTCAGGATCGTTCTCTGGACTTTTATGCTTTATGTGCACTTTATGCCGTCACAGGTAACTTGTCTATTTACTTGTGGATATGGTTACAGTTTTGTATGGTTTGTTACTTTCTTTTCATCTGATTAGTTTCTTTTCATCAGATGTTGCACTTGTCACATCTCTGAGAGATGGGATGAACCTTGTCAGCTACGAGTTTGTTGCTTGCCAAGAGGCTAAAAAGGGTGTTCTCATTCTCAGTGAGGTAATGACTCTCATACTCGGATGCTTTGCCTCAGCTGTATGTATTCAAAATTTGCATTTTGTATTACAGTTTGCAGGTGCTGCACAATCACTAGGTGCTGGAGCCATTCTTGTGAACCCTTGGAACATTACAGAAGTTGCTGCCTCCATTGGCCAGGCTCTAAACATGTCACCTGAAGAAAGAGAGAAAAGACATAGGCATAACTTTCACCATGTCAAAACTCACACTGCTCAAGAATGGGCTGAAACTTTTGTCAGGTATGCTTATCATTAATTCTGAATGAGATGATCTTTGTATGCTAACACTTCAACATATCTGCAGTGAACTAAATGATACTGTGATTGAGGCACAACTAAGAATTAGCAAAGTCCCACCTGAGCTTCCACAGGATGATGCTATTCGCCGGTATTCAAAGTCCACCAACAGACTACTAATCCTGGTAACTTTTAATAGAAAACTAAGGTTTATGTTTTGAGGTCACTTTCTCTTTGTAACATTGAAAAAACATTTCAGGGCTTCAATGCAACACTGACTGAGCCAGTGGATAACCAAGGGAGAAGAGGTGATCAGATAAAGGAGATGGATCTTAACTTACACCCAGAGCTGAAAGGACCGTTAAAGGCACTATGTAGTGATCCAAGTACTACCATAGTTGTCCTAAGCGGAAGCAGCAGAAGCGTTTTGGACAAAGTATGCATCTCTCTGTTGTTGTTTCCTTTTCTTGTTATCACACTTTCACTTATACTGACTGGTTTTTACTTTAAACTCAGAACTTTGGAGAGTATGATATGTGGTTGGCAGCAGAGAATGGGATGTTCTTAAGGCTTACAAATGGAGAGTGGATGACTACAATGCCAGAACACTTGAACATGGAATGGGTTGATAGCGTTAAGGTAAATAAGATACCTTAGTCCAGACAAAACTTATTTAAACTCAATCTGAGTTCTGTTTTTTTCCTTCTATTTATAGCATGTTTTCAAGTACTTCACTGAGAGAACACCAAGGTCACACTTTGAAACAAGAGATACTTCTCTTATATGGAACTACAAATATGCTGGTAACTACTACTCCTATTGGTTCTGCCTTTCATTAATCATTCACATTGTTTTTAAAAATCTGTATAATCAATAATACTCTATAAAACATCTTATTTGATTTCTAGAGATACTTCTCTTATATGGAACTACAAATATGCTGGTAACTACTACTCCTATTGGTTCTGCCTTTCATTAATCATTCACATTGTTTTTAAAAATCTGTATAATCAATAATACTCTATAAAACATCTTATTTGATTTCTTGAACATTGATCATTCAACAAGACTAACTCATTTCTCATTGCAGATATTGAATTTGGGAGGCTTCAAGCAAGAGACCTGTTACAACACTTATGGACAGGACCAATCTCTAATGCATCAGTTGATGTTGTCCAAGGAAGCCGCTCTGTTGAGGTCCGCGCCGTAGGTGTGACCAAGGGAGCTGCAATAGATCGCATTCTAGGAGAGATAGTGCATAGCAAGTCCATGACCACACCGATAGATTACGTCTTGTGCATTGGCCATTTCTTGGGGAAGGACGAAGATGTGTACACATTCTTTGAGCCAGAACTCCCATCAGACATCATCCCAGCCATTGCACGGTCCAGACCATCATCTGATAGTGGTGGAACCAGATCATCATCAGTAGGAGGGGACAGAAGACCGCCTTCAAAGTCAACACACCACAACAACAACAACAACAGCAAAAGCAGTTCAAAATCTTCCTCCTCTAACTCTAACCACCACAACAACAAGGCCTCATCACAGAGATCTCTTCAGACAACAAAAAGCGGTTCCAACAACCATAGCTTAGGGAACTCAAGACGTCCTTCACCGGAGAAAATCTCTTGGAACGTGCTTGACCTCAAAGGAGAGAACTACTTCTCTTGTGCGGTTGGTCGCACACGCACCAGTGCTAGATACCTCCTTGGCTCTCCTGATGATGTTGTTTGCTTCCTTGAGAAGCTCGCCGACGCGCCAGCGCCTAACTCATCTTAGATTCCTAGACTGTCTGAACTGTGAGAGTTCTTGTAACCCCAATAAGTAACCATTACCAGACTTTTTTTAGTGGTTTTGATTCTAATCTAATAAAGAGTAGATCAAGTGATGAATAAAAATACTTAGAATAATCAAACTGTAACACACCCATAAGCAAAGCTAGTGAGTGATAGTATGAGGTGATCAAACAATATAACAAGAAACAATAAACAAAACATATAGTAGATATTATTTGTGGTTAATCTAATGAAGAATCACAACCCTTTTCTCTCTTTCAAAACAATTGGTGTGTTGAATAAACAGTATGAATAAAAATTAAATCTCTATTACATAGAATAATCAAACTATAACACACCCTTTAAAGAAAAGCTAGTGATAGTAGTAAGGGTGATCAAACAATATAACAAGAAACAAAACATATAGTAAATATTATTAGTGATTAATCTAATGAAGAATCACAACCCTTTTCTCTCATTCAAGTCTTCTTGTTTGGCTCAAACGCATACTTGATCAAAGACTCCTTGATGGAGAGCAGCTCAGGGAACTCTTTCTTGAGCTTAGAAGCATCCATCTCGTTGTTACTTCTTGGAGCTACAATGACTTTAGCTTGCTCCTCTAACGTGAAGTTTGCCCATTTGAAGTCAGGGTTGATGTAGTCTCTGTACATCTCTAGGATCTCGTTGTGGCTCACCACGCCCGGGTTTGTGAAGTTCCAGATCCCTTTCAAGTTTCTTTTGGCCATCTCGATGGAGATTGGTAAGAGCTCGTCCAACACTGTCATGCTGTTTGGGATGTTTACTACTTTGTTGTACCTTGAGATCTTGGTGATGAAGTTGCGTGGGTTGTTTAGATCTGAAGAGATTGGCATCCTTACTCTCAATGTGCATACGTTGTCAAACTCCTTTAGCAGCTCCTCTACCTGCAAGCAAGACACAGTCATAACAAAGAATTAACATATATATATAAGAGACCAGTGTTTTGAAAACTAACTGTGAATTGCTCTTCTAATTGGTTTCGAGTTGTGCTAAAAATCGGATTTGAATTAAAGAGGCAAACTCGCAAAAACGATTTGGTTCGATATTAAAACCCGTGTTTTTTAAATTCAAGCTAAAATAAAAAATAAAAAATAAAAAGTTGCAAATTTTAAAAAAGTTTCATAAAAAAACCACATTGCTTTTAATATCTATCTAAATAAATTAGTTTTCATCATATTTTTATATTATTTTTGAAGTTTTTATTTTATTTTCATATTATTTTTAGATTCTAACAATAATTTATATTTTATTATTTTTTTATCAAAATAATTATATATATGCAAGCAAAGACATAACAAAGAGTTAACATTAAAATAAGAGTCTTGGATCATGACAGAGCAAGAGTTAGTTACCATGGCTTTGGTTTTTGAGTAGAAGGAGCCAGTGAAGTTGGGAGTGTCTTCCTCCTTGAATCCAACACCCGAACCTTCAGGATGCTTCTCATCATACTCAAATATACAACCAGTAGCGAAGTTCATCATCAGAAGCCCATGCTCTCTGCATACATCAGCTAGAGTCAAAGTTCCAGCCACATTGGCACGGATGGTCTCTGCCTTGTGAGACTCACACCAGTCAACATTAGGTCTCCCAGTCACACCAGCCGAGTTGAAAACATGAGTCGGCTTAACACTCACAACATCCTGCAGAAGAGAAGCTCTATCCTCCAACCTTCCTTTCCCATACTCATAAGCAATCACTTGCTTCTCACACAGCTTCCCAAGCAGACCACCGATCCACCCGGTCTTACCATATATCAAGAACTTGAGAGAAGGCTTCTGCGGCGCGCTGGTACTGCTCCTTGTGCTTGGAACCACCATGTGGGTTTGACTCGGCTTGTCAGACGCCGTAGCTGCTGAAGAAATCTCATCTGATCCATCGAAATGCCGCCCGCCGGGCATCATCAGCATCCTCGGATGAGGAAGCAACGCTCCAGAGACATCGCCCCACCACTCGGGGTTCTGAGTATACCACTCCATAGTCTTCTTCAACCCTTCCTCCCACGTCGTCCTCTCCGACCACCCCAGCTTCTTGAGCTTCTCGTCGTCTAGAAAATACCTCTGATCATTAAAAGGCCGGTTCTCAACAAACTTAATACTCGCCTCAGGGTCCATGCCAAAGAGCTTGCAAACATCTCTAGCCACATCATTCACCCTCCTCTCCTTCTTAGTCCCAATGTTATAAACATGCCCCACCTCCCCCTTGTGGAGAATCACCTCAAACGCCTCAGCAACGTCTTCGCAGTAAAGGTAACTCCTCACGTTCGACCCATCTCCGTGAATCGGAAGAACCTTCCCTCTCATCGCCAGCAAAATAAACTTCGGAATCAGCTTCTCAGGAAACTGATTCGGACCATAAACATTATTCCCACGAGTAGTAATAACTGGCAAACCATAAGATCTCCCATACGCCATCACAAGCATCTCCGCGCCAGCCTTGGTCGCAGAGTAAGGATTCGTGGGGAGAAGCTGAGAGGCCTCGTGGTTACCGACCAGCGCGTCCTCGTCAGTCTCCCCGTAAACCTCATCGGTACTCACGTGGATAAACCTCCTTATCTGGCCTGTCACCTTACAGGCCTCGAGGAGGACGTGGGTCCCATAGATGTTGTTCTTGGTGAACTCGAAGCTGTTGCCGAAGGAGTTGTCGACGTGGGTCTGAGCGGCGAAGTGCATGATGGTGTCGATGCCTTCGGTGATGAGGAGGTGGTTGACGAGGTCCGCGCTGGCGATGTCGCCTTTCACGAACTTGAAGCTGGGAGAGTTTTTCGAAGGGTTAAGGTTCTTGAGGTTGGAGCAGTAGTCGAGCTTGTCGAGGACCACGATCTTGTAGTGAGGGTAGGTTCGGATGAGCCTGTTCGCCACGTGGGAGGCGATGAAACCGGCTGCTCCGGTGATGAGGATGTTCTTGGGCGTGTACGAAGACATCTAGACAACAACAACAAAGAAACCAACTTTCATGCGTTATTACAATATAAAAACGAAACCTTAGATCCAGATCTAACTAAAAAACATCAAAAGCTATATAGAGTTTATGATGGTTTAGATCTAACGACGGTGAGAGATAACTATATAAAGTAAGAAATTTTAGAAATGAAACGTTACATACCTCTCTGAGAATTTTTGGGGATCTTTGTGACGATCAAAGGCCACGGACAAGACTCATTTGAGAGGGAAGAAGAAGACTAGAGAGGGAGTTGTTTATATACAGATTAAAGTTACGAAAATGCCCTTTGGTTGCTCTGTTATTTACATAAGCGGGGTAGTATAGGTAGGTTCAAGGCTTGAGACGCGTGTTTTGAGATCGGGCGTTTGGTTATAACATTAACTTCGCCTGTTGTTAAGTTACTGCTAGTGTTAATTACTGATTGATTCTTGTCTTAATTTTTTATTTAGACAATCTGCTTTAATAATTAAGAAATTTGGATATAATATAAAACTACATATATTAAAAATAGTTTTTATATTCATAAAATTTTATAGATCAAAATATTATTATTGACTATATATATATATTAAATAAATTTAACCATTATTTTTAAATTTTTATTAAAATAGTTTAAAAAAATCTAAAATTATATAGTTATTTATTTATGATCTTATTTATACAAACCGATAAATTCACGACTCAAATAGGAATGGTTTATGTTAATAATTTTTAGTGGTATAAATGACTAGTTAATTAGTCTCTATGTATTAAAATAGTCTAGTTTTTAGAAGAAAAAAATAATTTTAAACCAAATTTTTATATTTTTATTATATTGTTATTAGATAATAATGATATAATGTAAAATTTTAAAATTAATTGTATTAATTTCATATTGGCTCAAAATGGTAAGAAATAATTAATCAGAATATATATATATATATATATAAATTAAAAACGTTTTTTTTTAATGTAGGTGAAATTTATCATTTTTGAAACATATGGAATATAATCTAAATTTTGATTTAGACAATCTGAATTTAATTTTTTTTTTTAAAATATGAATTGGGACATAAATTTACGAGATAAGGACAGTGCGTTGGCGTTTGCGTTTGAGGTAGTAGTAGGGGGGCGACTGGTTTTTCCGCTACCACCCGTAAACACAGTTTTTGCGGTTGGTAGCGGTTGTCGGCGGTTTGCAACAATCACTCAAATCGCTCTAAACCGCTTCAAATCGCTTCAAACCGCTCCGAATTTCATAAATTCAAAAGCTGGCTACAACTAACGTTTGCGGTTGCGGGAGAGTAAAAAAATTTCTTTTTTTTAAAACAATATATATACAAAAGTAAAAATATTTAATAAAAAATTTAAAATTGAAATTATGAAAATATTAAAATATATCTATTATATTTTAATTAATATTATAAAATTTTATAATAAAAACAATTTCAATAAATTTTTAAAAATTAAAATTTTAACTTTCTAAATATAAATTTTATATTTATTATAATTTTATTATTTTTGATATTTTTATAATTATATTAAATGTTTGTTAATTTATTATTTGACTGTTACCGCATTTGGTAGTTAACCAGTCATAAGTCACCCGCAAACGAATCAATTTTTAACCGTAGTACCAATCGTACAAATCTCTTAAAACCGCTAGAAACCGCAACCGCCCGCATCCACAAACTCCCGCAACCGCAACCGCTGCGTTTGAACCAGCCAGTTCATAGGTACCATATTTTTATGGCTCTAAAAGTTCTGAAACTCTTATCAATACGTTATATACCATATAAGGACTGTTTCGTAATTTGACATGGCAATTGAATTCGTATTGATAGTAATACTAAATTTTGATATGCAATCATTCAATGCAGTAGCCCATATGCAGAGATCAATCAGATCACCGACACATTCAATTATGGTCACTTGTGACTGAATTAAACTTAGAGAATATACCATTTTGATTTGATTTTATGTTGATCGTTAAACATTTAAAGCGCGCTTATAATACGAAAGGGAACGATTTCTGCAAAACTAGTTTAAGCGGGGTACAGCAGAGAAATAAGTTTTACACAGGGACCATTTTGTAAAAACTAAACGTGGTAAGATCACGTGATGGCACGTGAGTAGGTTTCGTCTTCTTCTTCGTTGCTCCGATCAGAGAATCGAATCGCCGACGACGGAGAAAAAAAATGGCCTCCTCCGTGGTTTCTCTCTCTCTGACAACGCCATTGAAAGCGAGCTCCTTTCGCAAGTACAATCTCACTCCGCTGCCTTCTCTACGTCGCATCTCTTGCTGCTCATCTCGCGATATTACTCTCAAGTCGCGTTACCGAGTGGCTCTTCCTGCTACGTGTAAGCAGCGGCGAAGCGTTGAGCTTTTGACTCGCTGCGGCGTTTCGTCGAGCGACTTTCCTGCTGAGAAAGAGAAAGAGAGGAGCTTTGGGGAGTGGGTCGAGTTTCTGGGAGAGGCGGTGTCGACGGCGTTTCCGGTGTGGGTTTCTCTCGGGTGTTTGCTGGGGTTGGTGAAGCCGAGTGCTTTCAGTTGGGTCACTCCGGATTTGACTATCATAGGTCTTACTATCACGATGCTGGGGATGGGGATGACTTTGACTCTCGATGATCTTCGTGGCGCGTTGAAGATGCCTAAAGAGCTCTTCGCTGGCTTTGTGTTGCAGTACTCGGTATGGTTTGGCTCTCGCAATGTATAAGTTATAGAGAAAGATGAGATCTTTAAGGAACCAGTGTTGGTGTCTGATGATGTTGTTGAGTAGTTTGTGGCTTTGGTTGAGCTCATGATCTTGGTGGTTCAAGCGAATTAATCAGATCATGATTTTGCCTGAGATGGCCTTTTTTGTAATTACCAATTCTTTGGTTTGGGATGGTAGTGTTAGAGCTTGGATAAGGTCATAACTTGTTGGGGGAATCATGCTGCAGGTCATGCCGTTATCATCATTGACCCTTGTTGGGAATCTATAAGTTATACAAAAAGTTAGAATTGAAATAAGGAAAGATGAGATCTTTAAGGAACCAGTGTTGTTATCTGATAAACATAATCTCGTGGAGTAGTTTTTGGCCTTGCTTGAGCTCATGATCTTGGTGGTTTAAGCGAGTTAATCAATGCATGATTGTGCTTGACCTAGCCTTTTTGTAATTACCACTTCTTTGTGTTTGGATAATGTCCATAACTTGCTGAGGAATCATGTTGCAGGTCATGCCATTATCAGCATTTCTAGTGAGCAAACTCTTGAATTTGCCATCACATTATGCAGCCGGTCTCATATTGGTTGGTTGCTGTCCAGGCGGTAAAAACCACATTCTTTTGCTTGATTTGAGTTTTAGAACATTCTTATCCATTCATGTTGCGCCTTGATACTTTTTTCATTTATTTGAAGGCACGGCAAGTAACATTGTCACCTACATTGCACGGTGAGTAATTCGAACAAAAACAATGTTTGTTATTATACAACTGTGTAATCTCAATTTCTTTGTTCATGTTACAGTGGGAATGTTGCACTATCAGTGTTGATGACAGCAGCTAGTACTCTTTCAGCTGTGGTTAGTTTCGTCTGTTTTGCCATACTTCTTCTAGAATAAGGCATCATAAATATTCTCTCCGTAAATTTTCGTTTCAAAATATTGTTTTAGAATTTCAATGCAAAATTTATTAACAATATTTTCTAGTTTCTATTAGTTGAAATATGGTTAGTTGATATTTTTATTTTGGAAATATGCAAAATTAAATATTTTCTTAATCTATGTGCATGGATGCATGAACCTAAAAATGACAAATTAAATGAAACAGAGGGAGGGAGTAATAATCTTTGTCTCCATTCTGTTTTCTAGATCATGACGCCGCTTCTTACAGCTAAGCTAGCCAAACAATACGTCGCAGTAGATGCTCTCGGACTAGTAAAGTCAACACTACAGGTTTGGTTGGTTCAAAGCTAGTTTCTATGTTTGCAAGTTTGGATTAACTAAACCTTTCCTGTCACAGGTGGTTCTTCTCCCAGTGCTGGCTGGTGCATTTATGAACCAGTACTTCCAAAGAGTGGTGAAGTTTGTTACTCCTCTCATGGCTCCAATCGCGGTAGGAACGGTCGCAATTCTCTGCGGGACTGCGATTGGTCAGAACGCCTCTGCCATACTCGCTTCAGGGAAACAAGTGGTCATGGCTTGTGTCCTTCTTCACGCCTCTGGATTTCTCTTTGGCTATCTGTTCTCGAGGTTACTCAGAATTGATGTGGCCTCGTCAAGAACCGTCTCTATCGAAGTTGGCATGCAGGTAAGTAAACAGTTTGTGAGTAAGCCAGCTGTTTATAACTGAATCTCAACTGAAGCTTTTTTTTGTGTAATGGTGAAGAACTCGGTGCTTGGACTTGTTCTAGCGGCAGAGCATTTTGGGAATCCGCTAACTGCAGTACCGTGCGCTGTTTCTAGCGTCTGTCACTCCATCATCGGTAGCGTCTTGGCTGGAGTCTGGAGACACGGTTCCCCAAAACAGCTTGAAGACTGAGTCAGGACCGTTTAGTTAAGTTTGTTGAACAAAAAGGTTTGGTCTTGTAGAGAGCTAAGAACTCTTAGTTAGCCCTGGTTAAGTCTGGTCTCTATTCTCTAAACATTAAACGTTTTGTTTGTAGACTAGTAAGCGATGAGCTTTGAAAAGCCTATTATGTAATAATAACAACACATGTTAAGGGCATTTTTGGAAATTTACAGTCATCTTCTCCAAATCGGTTTTCTCTTCTCTTTCTCTCTGCCCTGACTTACACTTCTTTGTTTGGTTTCTTGCTGATAATTTGGTTGTTGGATGGATCAAAAGTTCCAAGCTTTGTTTCTTTGTTTTCGTTGTTTTGTGTGGTAGAAACTCTATGGAAGCAGAAGGAGAAACACAGTGGAGCTCTCTGCTAGTACCTTCTGTTCTAGAGATCGCCAAAGAGAACACTGTTCCTCCGAGGTATCTTCGGTCTGAACAAGACAAAACAGAGACTTTAGATGATTCTTGCCTAAGCTCAAAGCTCCCAGTCATCGACATGCAGCGCTTGTGTTCTGTCTCCGCCATGGACACCGAGCTAGAGAAGCTCGATCTCGCTTGCCATGATTGGGGATTTTTTCAAGTAAACTCTGTTTGAATCTTTGTATTAATATTTATATTTAAAAGCTCTCTTACTTGAATCTTTATACAGCTAGTCAACCATGGAATAGATTCTTCTTTTCTTGAAAAGTTAGAGACAGAGGCTCAAGACCTCTTCAACCTCCCCATGGAAGAGAAGAAGAAACTGTGGCAGAGAAGCGGCGAGTTCGAAGGGTTCGGACAGGTCAACATCGTCTCCGAGGATCAGAAACTTGACTGGGGAGACATGTTCATCCTCACTACTCAACCAATTCCATCGCGCAAACCTCACTTGTTCTCCAAGTTACCTCCTTCTTTCAGAGAAACTGTGGAGACTTACTCCTCTCAAGTGAAGAGCTTAGCCAAGACTCTCTTTGCGAAAATGGCGTGTGTTCTTGAGGTCAAACGAGAAGAGATGGAAGATCTGTTTGGAGATGTTTGGCAATCTATCAAGATCAACTACTATCCTCCATGTCCACAACCGGATCAAGTTATCGGTTTAACTCCACATTCAGACGCTGCAGGTCTCACGATTCTGTTGCAGGTGAATCAAGTGGAAGGGCTTCAGATCAAGAAAGATAACAAATGGGTTGTGGTGAAACCGTTACCAAATGCTTTAGTTGTTAATGTTGGTGAGATCCTAGAGGTAAGAGGATGCAACTTATAACTCCTCAGATGCTTTTGCTTTAGTTGTTAATGTTTTGTTTATTTGTTAAAGATCATAACGAATGGGAGATATAAAAGCATAGAGCATAGAGTGATGGTGAATTCAGAGAAAGAGAGGTTATCTGTTGCTATGTTTCACAGTCCGGGGAAGGAGACGGTGATTGGTCCGGCGAAAAGCCTTGTGGATAAGCACCAGCAGGAACGTTTGTTTAAAAGTATGAGTACACAAGAGTTCTTTGACGCCTTCTTTGCTCAGAAGCTCAATGGGAAGTCACACCTTGATCTTATGACTTTGGACCCCTCATCATGAAAACCATGTTTCCAACTAAAAACATATGGATCTTTCTTACAAGTCTGTCTCATATTGTAATGAAGAGAATCTTCTTGTTCTTCCTCTTGTCATTTAGGTCATAATAATACAAACACAGGTTCAAAAATCAGGTAAATGGTTTATAACCGAAAAGATTTTCCTAAAATTCGATTTAAATTGGTTTAAATTATCATAATTTAGTTTAAATTGCTCTAATGTGGTTTAAATATGTTTAAATTGGTGTAAATCGGTTAAATCAAGCATCAAGATTAATGAAAATCCACTAATTTTTATGATTTCTCTTTTTGTATATCAATTTTTTTTTAATTCATTAAAACAATTTTATAATTACAAAAACTAAAATATTGAATATAAAAACCAAATATAAAAATAAACTAATTATTTGTTAATGCTTAGGTTCCCTCTAGATCCGGAATAATCCATCTTATCGCTAGGCATATACAAAACGCTTAGTTATCCCTTACCAATTTTTTGTAACATTGATATAAACACTCTAATTAAGTCTGTTTTAAGCACATTGTAAAAGCTCAGAGTCAGGCTCAACTTGATGTTAAACATTACAATTTGCAATGATTTTCATTTTACTGATCTTGTTTTAGATGCAGAGCACAAATTCAACGACAAAAGCTAGATAATAGCTGGTAACATACCAATTTTCATGAGTGCTTTTATAACATTTTTCTTTTCTTTTTTTGCATAAAGTGTGTACATCACATTTAATGTTTTCAACAAAAGCGGATGTTCTTTAATAATAGAAACTCAGTTTTCATTTCATACGTAATAGTAACATTATGGATATAGTTCATATGTGGCGTGTTGAAAGGTTGGTGAGGATAAAAAAAAGTTGTAAACCTACTTTCTTTTCTTGTGTCCATCTCCATAACCAACTTCTTGTCTTGTCTTCTTTATCTTTTCTTCATTCAAAGGGGTTTGTGAATAGAAACAATGGCTAATGCAAAGGAAACAACTCTTTACATAACAATCTCTGTGGTTGCTTTTGTCATTGGTAAGATCATAATAGCTCTTCTTCTCTACAAGAGATGGAAGAGAAAACATACAGTTCATGAAAATGGATTTCCAGGTAAAATCTAGCTTTGATTATATATAAATGGTTTCTATAGTGTTTTGATTTATGTAATTTTTCAGTTAAAGGAGGAGGGAAGATGGTGATGTTTAGGTCTCCATTACTAAACTCTGTTTCCTCAGACTTGTTTATGAAGAAGACACATAAGCTAAGTAACAAAGACATTCTTGGTTCTGGAGGATTTGGAACTGTTTACAGACTAACCATCAATGAGTCAACAGCTTTTGCTGTGAAGAGGCTAAACAGAGGAGACTCTGAGAGAGACGGAGGGTTTCATAGAGAGTTAGATTCAATGGCTGATATAAAACACAGAAACATTGTTACTCTCCATGGTTACTACACCTCTCCACATTTCAATCTCCTCATCTATGAGCTCATGCCTAATGGAAGCTTGGATTCTTTTCTACACGGTACGTTGAAAATGAGGAGGATTAAACACAAAAACGTGTATTAGATAGGTTTCTTGAGTCACAGGTAACTTGTATTCTAGCTATTTCTTGAGCCACAAGTTTATTTTTCTATTTGCAGGAAGAAAATCTGGAGATGGGAAGGTTTTGGATTGGGCGGCGAGATTAAAAATCGCGGTTGGAGCGGCTAGAGGGATTTCTTATCTTCATCATGATTGCATCCCTCATATTATCCATAGAGATATCAAATCTAGTAACATACTTCTTGATCATAACATGGAAGCTAGGGTTTCGGATTTCGGTTTAGCCACTTTGATGGAGCCAGACAAGACTCATGTCTCAACGTTTGTTGCTGGAACGTTTGGATACTTAGCTCCTGGTTTGTACAACAACTTAGATTTGTTGAGTTCATATCCATCATAACAGAAACTTAGTATTGGTTTTGTTCATGTGTATGTGTGTCTAAAACAGAGTATTTTGATACGGGTAAAGCTACAATGAAAGGAGATGTTTATAGTTTTGGAGTTGTACTTCTTGAGCTTTTGACCGGAAGAAGACCAACAGATGATGAGTTTTTTGAAGAAGGAACAAAGCTTGTTACGTGGGTAAGAAGTTATTCTGCTGTTTCATTGTTTTAAAAGGTAAATTATTACTCTAGTTCGGTTCCTAAGGACGTCGTAATTTGTATGCAGGTAAAAGGAGTGGTGAGAGATCAAAGAGAAGAGGTGGTGATAGATAACAGGTTAAGAGGATCACCGGTTCAAGAGATGAACGATCTGTTTGGTATGGCGATGATGTGTCTAGAGCCGGAACCGGACGTTAGACCGACCATGACCGAGGTTGTCAAATTGCTTGAATACATTAGCCTTTAGAAATGTTCTTTCTTATGATTCCTCTCTGACCAAGAGCTCGTGAGTGTATGTTTTTAAGAAACTTAGGTTCTAGATTGAACCAATAATATTTCAGTTCCAAAATAAAAGTTGCACTTCGAGACTCGCTTCTTTGATAACTGGACTGGAAAGTCAAAACGTAATTTAAATATTACAAATCTATAATCTTTTTCCCGAGGAATAAAGGATTATAAACAAAAGCATGTATATTATACATACACCAACTAAGTATTATACTAAGATGCTCGTACAAAGTGAGCATTGGATCTAAACATTACCCTAATTTACAGCTCAGCTCACGTTTTGATGTCTCGTTATTTATTTGACGGTGATCTCTTTTATGTTATTCTCACACATTAAACCTTGTAGATGAAATACGTGGAGACTATTTCTTAATTTAAATAAAATAATTTGACAAAAAACATTCTATAGAAATTTAAGGATATCAAAATATTTCTAGTGTAGTAACTTATGGACATATCTTTTTTGTGTGTGTTTTAAATGGCCAATTACATAAGATTGAATATTATTCTTTAGGTTTAACTTTAAACCAAAACCGACATGATCTCTAACAATACGGTTTATACTGTCACTTTTGCTAAAACTCTTACTTTACTTGTAAGCAATTTGCTGGATTATTCACCTCAAAAGCGTGAAAACATAAACTAAAAAAATCTATTTCTTTAAATGAAAATTCACGACTGATCACTTGCTCATCATTTATATATACAAAAGATTTGTAGAAGAATTCTCACTCAGAAAAAAACCCAAACAACATGGCTAAAGCATGGATGTGCCTTTGCTTCCTCATCTTCTTCTACCTCTCGTCAGGTACTCAACCATCTTAGTGTACTTACTGAATCTTACGTTACATGTCACTAGTTTTACTTAACAGTTTCATCTTGGTATTCTTTTCCTCCCAGAAATAAACTTTGTCAAAGTCAACGCAGAGGTATATGCTTAGACTAGTTATCATTATAAGTTAAAACAATGTTTGTTCTTCTTACTCAAATGAGTTTTGTGGTTACAGATGAAGACATGGTGTGTGGCTAAACCTTCATCGGATCAAGCAGCACTTCTAGATAACATAAACTACGCATGTTCTCATGTGGATTGTCGCGTTTTATCGAGTGGATGTCCATGTTACTCCCCCGGTAATCTCATAAACCATGCTTCTGTCGCCATGAATCTTTATTACCAAGCTAATGGAAGAAACTATTGGAACTGCAATTTCAAGAACTCTGGACTCATTGTCATAACTAATCCAAGTGAGTGGATGTCCATGTTACTGCATCTCTTTCTTCTTCTTCTTTCTAAAACAAATATTATAGAAAATGTCAAGACTAAAATTTTCGTTCCCCCTCCCCCTCCTTATTTTCAGGCTATGGAAACTGCTACTATGACTACAAATGAGCGAAAGTCATAAGACTTCATACGTCTTTGTTACAAGAAATCAAAGGAGCATGTTTTACGAGTTTTTAATCTTAATTATCCAAAATTCAAATTTTTGATATTTCAAGTGTTAAATGTTTAGTTATTGAAAGTTTATTCAGTATGACTTGAAAGCCAATACGGTCAAGAAATAGTTTAATGTAAAGTTTTCAGAATTTAATCATTCACAAGACTTGAAAAGCAAAACAAAAAGAAAATTTTAAAACTTGGGAGCCTGAAAACGTTAATAAGTATTAATACAAGGATCTGAAAATAAAATAAAAGGATAATAACACGTGGCAAGATCTCAGCTTCAGATAAGATAAGTGGAGACGATGAACTCTGTTTCAATGGTTTCCCTCTTCTCTTCGCCTTCTGGTATTGAACAAAAACGAATACAGTCGTCTCTCTCGTCCTCTCAAAATCTTCGCTTCCACATGTGGGCTTGTTTGGTCCACTCGAATCTAATTAAACCACCCCACTTGTTTTATTTTATTTTTATAATATTAAAAGTTTGTATTTTTTTAATACTTTTTTGGTTGTAATTTTTCCATACACTCAAATCTCTCGGCGGAGAAAAAGAGTTAAGCTTTTTTTTTTCATGTGTTAAAGCTTCAACCTTTACACAAGAGCTTTGATAATCCTTAAGTCATTTTAGAGCTTAACTTGATTCTGGGTTCTTGTGAGAGAATGATGACATCGTGTCGGAATATAGACTTGGGTACGAGTGTGCTTGATCTGATCTCATGTGGCTGTGGTCGTCGTCAGTTTCCCAAAACTGTTTGTAAGATTGGTATGACGAGAAGCTATGGCGGCGGCGGGAATCTGCTGTTTATCCGGCGTGACGTGGGGAGGAGCTGCAAAGCTGTGCCGACAAAACCCCCAGAGATTTCTTTGGTCAACGGTAAGAAGTTTCTCAGATGTCTAGAAGCTCATGTTCTTGTCTCAGTCTCACTTATTGTTATTACAAATTTGTCCCTTGTTATGCTTTTTATGCGCTTATTGAGAAATGATGATGTTCTGTAGGAATAGGTGAAGCAGCTAAAACGGTGAGTTTTGATTTGAGGCAAGAGTCGTCATCAAAGCAGCCTATTTCATTGGTGAATCTGTTTGGGGTTGTAGCTGATGATCTTCAGACGTTGAATGATAATCTTTTATCGGTTAGTATCCGGATAAAACTCTTTATTTTTTTTTCTTCTTTTTTCGGTGCTTGAGATTGAGTTGTTGCTTCTTTATTAGATTGTTGGTGCAGAGAATCCGGTTTTGATATCTGCAGCTGAGCAAATCTTTGGAGCTGGTGGTAAAAGAATGAGACCGGGCTTGGTGTTCCTCGTATCACGAGCCACAGCAGAGTTAGCTGGCCTAAAGTAATAATCTACACACTTGTGTTTTGTGTTTTGTATCTGTCTTATAGCATGGAATTGATTGTTTTGATGCAGGGAACTTACAATGGAACATCGGCGTTTAGGTGAGATCATTGAGATGATTCACACTGCAAGCTTGATACATGATGATGTGTTAGATGAGAGTGATATGCGCAGAGGTGAGTATTCATTCATGTTTCATATGCTTACTGGAACAATGTTTAGTTCGGTTGAATATCTCTGTTAGGGTTGGGGTTTTGAACCGAACCGAACCAAAATTTTTGGTTAGGAGTTTGGTTCGATTCGGTAGTTTTTTTTAGAAAAGTTCGGTTTTTGGATCGGTTCGGGAATCAGTTATTTTGTTCTTTTTTTCTTTCAAGTTATAACCAAACCATACCAAAAATTCGAACGAAACTAACCAAATTTCAAACCGAAATAACCTAATTTAAACAAAATTAGCCGAATTTAACCCAAATTATCCGAAATTGTAAAAAAAATAAACCAATATATAACAAAAAATCAAAAAAGTTGGTAGGATTTTCAAAAACCGAACTTTATTCCGGGTTAATTTGGTAACATTTATGTTGAACTGAACTAACCAAAAACTGAACTACCCGAACCGAATTACCCGAACTACCGGAAGCCACAGGCCTAATCTCTGTGTAATGACAGGAAAGGAAACAGTTCACGAGCTTTTTGGCACGAGAGTAGCTGTACTAGCTGGTGATTTCATGTTTGCTCAAGCATCATGGTACTTAGCCAACCTCGAGAACCTCGAAGTTATCAAGCTCATAAGTCAGGTACTTTAACTAGTCCACAATGTCACAGAGCTACGAAATCTCATTTCACTAACTTATCATTGTATCCAGGTGATCAAAGACTTTGCGAGCGGAGAGATAAAGCAAGCATCGAGTCTGTTCGACTGTGACGTTACTCTAGAAGACTACTTGCTCAAGAGTTACTACAAGACAGCCTCGTTGGTCGCCGCAAGCACCAAAGGAGCTGCCATCTTCAGCAGAGTCGATACCGATGTCACAGAACAGATGTACGAGTTTGGGAAGAATCTTGGCCTCTCTTTCCAAGTGGTCGACGACATTTTGGACTTCACTCAGTCGTCAGAGCAGCTAGGGAAGCCAGCAGGGAGTGATTTGGCTAAAGGTAACTTAACCGCGCCTGTGATTTTCGCTCTGGAGAAGGAGCCGAGGCTGAGAGAGATCATAGAGTCTGAGTTTTGCGAGGAGGGTTCTCTGGAAGAAGGGATTGAGTTGGTGAGAGAAGGTGGAGGAATCAGAAGAGCACAAGAGTTGGCTAGGGAGAAAGCTGATGATGCTTTGAAGAATCTGCAGTGTTTGCCTCAGAGTGGCTTCAGGTTGGCTCTAGAAGAAATGGTAATGTTTAATCTCGAAAGGATCGATTAGTTAGAAGATATGATTATTATAGTACAGTAAAGCAATACAGAGATTTGTGTACACATTAATTGGCTGCAATACAGAGATTGTGTTGGCAGCAATTGTCACTTGAATTTCAAAAAGTAGTAACACACTTGGAATCCAAGGAACCCCTTATCTTCCTTGCTCATGATGTGCATACTGTATATGACTATGTGAACTCCAACCATACTTCTTTTTGAATATGATTTGCCAAAACTTATGTTTTTTATTTGATGTATGTTACAATAACCTTAGCAACATCTTCTTGTAAAAGGTTTTGGACTCAAAGAAACGATGATGCTTAAAGAATTTGATCGTCTCACCGATGATTTGAAACCCCATGGACCCTGGTGGTTACTTGCCCGTGTAGTTAGGGTCAGGATTTGACCATTGGTACAACCTGTGGCTGAACCTCACAACCACAATAGGTATAGTCGACATCACAACGTTCAACATGAAACTCATCTAGAAATACCTCAAGCAGGGTCGTGTAATAGCAAAACATGTGGAGCAGTTAGAAAAGGGTCCAAGTTTACAAATAAAAAAGACCAACTCATCTAGAAATACCTCAAGCAGGGTCGTCTAATAGAACATGTGGAGCAGTTGAAAAAGGCCAGAGTCTACAAATGAAAAAAGATCAAGAATTGTTTTAAAAGTAAAAATATAAATTATAGTCTAAGCTTTAAATTTTTAGATAAATTACTAAATTTAGAGTATAATTTCTAAGCCTGGGCATTTTACTCGGACCCGAGAACCCGAACCGAATTTTTTTGACTCGATCCGAAACCGATCCGATCTTTTTTTCTATTGGGTCTTGTTGTGAAGGATCCGCGGGTCTTGGACCCGACCCGATCCGAACCCGAGATTCGAGTGGAGTACCCGAAAACCCGAAACTTTTAGTATATATTAGGTATATATATATGGGTATTTGAGTTTAATTTTGGTATAATGGGTACTTTTTTAAGTTTCAAATTTTAGTTTTTGGGTATGGTTTTGGGTTTCAGCTAAAAATTTAGATTTTCAAAAATATAATTCGGATAATTAGATAAAATTTCAAATATTTTTCATGTCCTTGGATCAGATTTTAGATTAAATTTCTCATATTTTTCGAGTATTTAAATTTTTTCCGGTATTTTCTATGTGTTTTAGGTTTTTTTTTTGGTTGGACCCGACATGACCCGAACCGAACCCGATCCGTAGCCGAACCGAATCCGAATCGACAAACTCTAATTACCCTATTGGGTCCAAACTATCTATGACCCGACCAGATCCGGACCCGAGAAGACCCGAACCGATCCCGAACCGAGAATTTCAAATTACTCTATCGGGTCTTAAACTCTTAGATCCGAAGGACCCGCACCTGCAACGATCCGACCTGAACCCGACCTGAGGACCCGAATTCAAGAGCCTAATAATTTCAAAAGAGACATCAAATATATATAAATAGAGCTATAAATTTTTAAAATTATTTTATTACATGCTAAATATACTTTTAATAATTTTTTTGAACATGACCCTTAACTAATTTCAAAATGGCGCTGACCTCAACTGTTAAACTTTGCTAGAGCTTTAGTTAAGATTCTATAGAGAAACCTTAGCCATGGATTTTGTATTTGAATAGATTCTATGTATAGCATCTTAATACTTACTAGAGGAATTTTTTTTGGGGTCAAAACTATAGGAAATTTTAAGAAAGAAATTCTTATAGATTTATTCCTTCAAAATAAAATTAAACATGTTATGTTTTTGATAATTCAATTAAATTAAATATAAACTAATATACTTCACTGAATAATTAGATAAATTTAATACTACTCTAATCAATCAATTTAAAAAATCGTAGTCAGGAAATATTTATTATTTGATTCAATCAAACTATTATTATAAATGTATAGATTTATTAATTTATAAATTAAGTTTTAAGGTTATTTAAGTTTTTGTACATTTTCTGCTTAATGGGATGGGACCTTCAGAATCTACTGCTTTCCAATAAAATCTTTAAGATACATAACGTAAAAAGGTTAGAGACTTTAAGAAGCGTTTAAAAAAAAAAGTGAAATGAAATTGCTGGCTGATGTCATGGGAAGAGAGGCGTTACGAATTTTGGTTTTAATGGGTCACTTTTTATTGATGTAAAAAAAAGGTGACTTTTTTTATTTTTTAATAGTTCTATAGAAAATCAATTAACGAAAAGTTTGTAACGTTTTCTAAGCCGTGAGTGTGAATAAATGACTTCTAACCAGATGAGGCGTTTTTATGCATTTTTATTTCATACATTAAAATTAAAAAGATAATGTAATGGAGCTATGTATTCGATTTAGTATAGTGATATACATGTAATGTGTATTAGTGTAGAGTTTGTAGAACTTTCTTCTAGTACAGAAATTTACTATACTATTACCTACTCGTTAGCCCTTACGATTACTGAATAAGTATATATGTACCCTAACTTAACAAATTAACAAGCACATAGGTTAAAAAAAAAAAACAAGCACATAGGTTAAAAAAAAAAAAAAGCACATAGGTTTTGTCAACTCATGATAGATAATCCCTTTTCACAAATCATATTGAGCAAGTCAAGAACTCAACAAGACAATAAGATAGATAATAAGATAATAACCAACACTCGAATAAACTTCAAGTTAACTCAAATAACATCCCAAATATCTCAAACATAAAAAAGAAATACCAAAGCAATACTTGAAACCAGACTCGGAAGAGTTCTCTAGTTATATAGCCAATGGCTAGATTCAAACAACAGATCATCAGGACATCACGATACGAAGGTTCTCGTGACCTTTTGGAAGCTCCTTTAGCCTGGCTATTGCCGCTTCAATCTCTAACTTCTTTGCTGGAGAAACCGACGATGGTTTAATCATCATACACCTTGCTACCGTCCCTTGCGTTATCATACGCGAGGCTAGCGCAAACTCTTCATTTGAACCGCTAAAGTTAGACAACCATACAGTATATGCTCGGAACTGAGCGCTGGGAAACGGTTTTGTATCTTCCCAAAACGTGTTCTGTGTATTTCCAATGGAAGACTCACTTTCTTTCCTAGCAGCATTGTTACTCTATATAAGCAAAAAAAAAATAAACATATGTGTCACTCCTTTAGATATATAATGGCTAATTCTATATATGATCATGTTCTAATTTGAAACATAGGATGGACATACCTTAAACAAAATCTCAACTTCTTGCATGTCTCCAGGCCATGCAGCTAACACTTGTTTGAGCATCTTAACTTCTTTTGCATTAGTTAAGTCTACACTCACTGACATTGATGCAAACATTTTCATACCATCGCTGGATCCGTTCATCATGATCTCATGTCCAATGCTTGCTTCCCCCTGACATTCATATATATGTCAAAATTGTTTACTATTGATACCATTTATTTCTCTATCAAAATAGTAAAATAGCATACAAAAGAAATATATACCTGATGGGGGCATGATATATAATAGCTAGTGTGAGGAAAGAATTTTCCTGTTGCCCAATAGTTTCGATTAAAATGGAGTCTAGGGCTTGCAATGATGAAGTTCTCCATCTCACACGAGAGAGATCCGATGGAGAGGATATCTAGGCTGGGTGAAGACACCTCAACGCCTTTTATCCTAGAACAGGATAGATATAAGAACTTTAGGTTGTGGTTATCAATCTTCAGAATACCATCTTTCCTGTGGCAAGTGATTTCTAGTGCAAGCACTTCGAGAGAAGTGCAAGCCACAAGGACTGCATTAAAGACTTCAACCTCGGCAGAGATACCAATCAGTTTGAGATTCTTTAAATTCCAGCAATCGTAGAAAACATGTGGAGCTTTTAAGTTGTACTGGCTTAGCGAGAGAGATGTGAGGCTTGGATGGGAAAATGACCTAGGAGGAAAGTCAAGCGTGACATTGGATCTGTTGTTTGATTTCAAACCGGGAGAAAAGTTTCCAAGTGTGAGATCCATGGTGTGTTTCACATTAACCAGTGACTGAATCCAAAACTGCAGCATCCCATTTTCACATTGGCGTGAGTCATGGTAGATTGTGCATCTTTCCAGATGGCCACAGTGATCATTTATAACCTACAAAGCCAAAGAATTATAAGACAGGTTTTAGTTCAGTATCTTACAATTAAATTGCAATAAATTTACCAAGAAAATAACTCTTTAAATCTGATGAACAATACACTAACTACCCTATATGTACTGGACTTTGCAGAAAAGGGATACGTAATTGTATACTACTATACTTTAAAAATTGCATATCGGATTATGAATCCACAATTTTTGAATTATGATAGATAATAATGTATACCTTTCTGAATGCACGTATTACTTCTAGGTGTAAATGGAAATAGATCATGTTTACTTAGGTTTACTATTCACTACAACAACAACAACTGACTGGAGTGTCTCATATATCTTGATCATATAATATAAAAAACAAATATGTTCAGTAAAAAAAAGTATTGCCCTTAATCTTTTATAAAACCATGAATTTCAAACCAAAAAAATTGTAATATATTTGGTGTGCCTTTTTTTATAATACAAGTGTTTACTCTATATGAAAAGAGCAAGAGATCATGTCTTTCTAGATTTCCTATTCATTATCATAAGAATTCGATAACATGTATTAGATCTCAAATCTATTGATCTTTTATAGAAAAACACAAATCTGTTGATATATAATTTTAAAAAATCAAATATTACGCGCGAAAATACATCAGTCTAGATCTTCAGTGGAGGCGCGAAATTTAAAATAAAACCGAATATATTTGATGCACCATTTTGAATGCAAAAGGCAAGAGATCATGTTCATCTAGATTTCCTATTCACTACAATAACAACTTAATGATGTAATCATCAATATCAAATCTAATGATTGTAAAACTAAAAATTTAAAATTTTCGCGCGAAAAACTGTTAACTTCAATCTTTCATCAAAATTCAAAATAAAATTCCACCAAACATTTTTGATATCTACAATAAGTAGAAACTCTCTTTTCAAGTGCTGCTATTTGATCGTAGAGAAATGTATTGATAGGTTATAACAATCAACAAACAAAATCTCATCGGTTATCTTAAGTGTTCATTAGATAGTTAGCACCAACCAACCTAGTCCATCAATCTTAGAACCAGATCTTTTTTTTTTCTTTTGGTCAAATCTATTCATGTAATTTGTTTCTTCAAAAAAAATATGAAAAAATATTAAGGAAAAGAAATAGACTTTTGTCACTGAATTAGCTGCTTGATGAGAAACACCCGGCAAAAGAGTTGTGGCTTTTGCGATCTTTCGCATGTCCAAACATAGATGAGACGTCTTCTTCCACACATTCACCCATCTTTTCGCTAGAACACTTGTTCTAATGACTTCTTCCGTCGACAAGTTTGATAAGATCTCAAGCAAGAGATCGTTTGAGAGTTTACTAATATAATCATCAGTATTGACCAGCTCGACATGCACCATCTCTTCTTTTGTGGATGATAATGATTTATCCATTGATTGGACCACTAGAGGCGGATGTGTTATTGTGAATAGACTGATTTTTTATTTGAGAGACTCTTAGAGCATTTTTATAGGTGACAAGAAATGTGAGTTTTTCAATAAAATATAAAAAAAAATCAGAGAAGAGATAAAAGGAGGAGAAACGTAAACTCTCACACAATTTTAAGAAACCACTATGACATTTGTCATTCTCTGATTAGCATTATTGTTTATATTAAAATGTAATCACATAATAAAATTAATATAGTTAATGATAAGAAAATCTAAATTTAATGATGCTCTTACTATGTAAAAGAAAAGAGAAATAATTATGTGTTTGATGTAGTTAATGACAATGAGATAAAAAAAATTAATTAGAGACACAAAAAAATCTAGCGTTGTTATTGTAGGTAAAATCCTATGATTCTTATCTTTTATTGTTTTCATTTGCACAATATCTGCCATTTGAAATATGGAAATAATTAATTTTCTCTTTTTGGTATATTATGTACCCAAAAAGTTTATTTGCAAAAAAAAAAAATCAAAATTAGTACATCAAAGTATATAGTATAAAATTATGTGATTGAAAGGTACTTTAGATGTTATATATATACATAATGAGATAAATAAATCTTGGGTAGGAAAGAAATCAAAGGATATACCTAACTAATTTTGACTATGTATTCTAAAAGTTGAATTTTTACTTTTAATAAAGTTCAACTAAATAAAAATTTACTCAACTCGGGTTTGCAATTTAAATGTCGCATAATCTCTTTAGAAGATTACACTGAATAGAATGCAAAATTTATATGTAATAAAAATTATAAAGCATTTAGTGTGCTTTGCCAAAGAATGATCAAGTGATGTAGAGAGAACTTTAACGATGGTGCTTTAATGGGTAACTAAACTGTCAACTTTATGTTTCCAATCACTTTCATAAAACATGAAGTTCACGCACGTACTCTTCATATTCAAACCTCTAAAATTACACATTTTTTTACAAATACAAGAATGTTAAGTCAATTCATCTCCAAAACAATTTTACAATAGATGTTATCTATTTTGAAATCTGTTATCTAAACCAAATAATTATGAAAGACATACAAACTATAATCCGACTATAAACTTTGTGATTCAAACCACTTCCTCATCGCACCCCCATTAGTGAAATTTCTTTAGTCACAAGATAAGTCTCAAGCTAAAACTCTTCATCACTTCAGTTGAGTCCATCCTTTGATACTGTTTTCAAATATCGGACATTGTTTGGTTGAATTAAGGTCACTTCCTATTTAGCAATTGAAAAGTTTCACTACAAGAAATCAGTCATATAGCTACCGATTTTTTCGTAGCTAGAGAGGAAAATCCGTAGCTATAATGCAAAAGGCGACCGATGGCTACGGATTGGAACCGTGGCGTCAGTATCGACGCTAAACCCAATCTGTCGCCATTCCGTAGCTTGCTAGCGACGGATTTTGCGAGGAAACTAGTTGTAGCTATTAGCGAGGGCATGGTTACAGAGTGTTCTGTCGCGCAATAGCAACAACATTGCTACAAAGTGTTCTATTGCTATATTTCTTCAGCTAAGTCATAGCCATATAAATAAATAAATTAAAAAAAAAATCATAAAACATTTTTGAATTAATTCATTAAAATTATAATACAAATATGGTTTATATACATCTTACATATATAGACATATATATCACGCGCTCCGTCACACGCTCTGTCACACGCTCCGTCACCGGCTCATCCACGCTCCGTCACCGGCTCTTCCAAGCTCCGCCCTTGCTCTTCCACGCCTCGCCACCGGCTTCGTTACTCGCGGAGTGGCTGAAGCGATGACTATAACTGAAGAAGTCCTTTCTCGTGCTTCTGTTTCGTGCCTCCGATTTGTAATGCCATCACACCACCACTTCTCCTTCCCGTTTCATCACTTCTGTTTCCGTTTTTTTCAGATTTGTACACGAAAAACGAATCCATTAGACATAAAAATGATGATTAAGAAAGAAGAATAAGAGAAATGGAAGAGGAACAAGAAAAAGAAGTATCAATAGTATTGACGAAGATGAAGATTAGCAAACCTGTGAGAAAGGAAAAAATTGATTAATCTGAGATGTTGATGCTGAAGAGATAGAACGATGTCTGTGAGAAAAAAAAA
>NC_027753.1:38916937-38918382 GCF_000695525.1 Brassica oleracea var. oleracea | reverse complement strand
TATATATATATATATATATATAGTATTGTGTCAAAGCAATGAAATGGTGAGAATATAAACATTGATAATAATTAGCAATAAAAACGATTGTAGCTAGTCGTTGCTAAATGGAACAGTTATAGCAACCACTTATCTCTAGCTATTGCGTAGCTATTTAGCTATAGACGACCAACAGAATCCGTCTCTAGCTATATAGTTACGGATTGCTACAGTTAGGCACAGATTTAGCTACAAAGTTAAAATTATGTGTTCTATTGCTATATCTGTAGCTAAAAAATCTGGCTACGGAAATGTCTTCGCCAGTCCGTAGCTAATTTAATGAATTCTTGTAGTGTTTTATGGCTGTTCGATTTTACTCGGCACTCAATAATTCATATTGTCAGGGCCAGCTTATGTACGAAATAAACCGACCGCTCCAGGTCAAATCCTATGTCTCTTATTTCTTAATAGTTGAGTTGACTGTTAAAAAATAATAATATATATATATATAGTTTTATACCAAACATATTAATATTATAAAAGGTTCAAAAAATATTTTATATGAATATATTTTTGTTTTCCTCACAAAATTTATTAAAAAAATTAAAAATATTTGTTAAAAACTTTTAACCAATATTAGCTTTAAAGGCCCAAAATTTCTTTTTCATCATGGAATCTAAAAATTTATTGAGTTGGCCTACATATTGTCTTTCTTTTATACATGCAACTTATAACTGTTTGTTTTATATCACTATTGTTGCCTAATAATTATTACTATCCATAGTCAATTGATGAATACTCTCTCTGTATCACTTTAAGTGATTTTTAAGGTTTTTGCACTTGGATTAAGAAAATACAAACTTCTATACAATTTATCTTGGTTACATAAAAATGTTATTAAATGAAATTAATTCAACCAATAAGAAAAAAATCTAGTATTTTGCAATTAGTCACAAAGTTTAAATGGTATTAAATTCTATCTAGATATATAATGAGAACATCGGTTATTTTAAAACAAAATTAGATCTCGACCCGCGCAACCGCGCAAGTTTTTGTTTTCATTTATTTTTATATAAACATTTTGTTTTCAATTTTAAATTGGTATATGTTATAATATATATGTGTCTATCAATTTTTAAAACATAATAAGTTTACGGTATATTTTTTTCATTGAATAAATTGTTTCAAACTTTCACATGTATTTGTATCTTCTTCCATATATATATTTTTGGATTATTAATTTATTATTAAAATCGTAACTATATATATATAAAGATTAGTAAAATATTTTTTTATTGTCATATTCAAAGATATTGTAACATTTCACAAATTTAGAAAGTTTATAAAAAATTAAACTTTTCGCTTCGTAGATTTATATTATTGAGTAAATAATTAAAAATTTAGTTTTTGTTTAATTTTTAAAATAAACTATATAGTTTTAAATTTGTTTTCATTGGTTTAAGGTA
>NC_027753.1:38914431-38916839 GCF_000695525.1 Brassica oleracea var. oleracea | reverse complement strand
TATCAATTTTTAAAACATAATAAGTTTACGGTATATTTTTTTCATTGAATAGATTGTTTCAAACTTTCATATGTATTTGTATCTTCTTCCATATATATATTTTTGGATTATTATTTCATTATTAAAATCCTAACTATATATATAAAGATTAGTAAAATATTTTTTTATTGTTATATTCAAAGATATTGTAAAATTTCATAAATTTAGAAAGTTTTTAAAAAATTAAACTTTTCGCTTCATAGATTTATATTATCGAGTAAATAATTAAACATTTAGTTTTTGTTTAATTTTTAAAATAAACTATATAATTTAAAATTTGTTTTCATTGGTTTAAGCTAGTAAAGATTAATCATTGTTAGATAATATGATTTTTGTTATTTAAAAAAAATCTTTACAATTTTAAAAGTTAACATCGACAAATATTTAAATAATTAACATATGAAGTATAATATTACAACATTAAATTATATCTATTTAATTTATACTATCTATAAATCCAATGGATCATCTATTGTTTAAATCTAATTATTGATAACCCAATAAAAATTTCTGGTAGGCCCAAAATTTAAATGATAAGATTAGAGATTAAATGTAACATTACTTTCTAGGAATATGTCAATTTTTAAAAAAATCACACATGAATCAAGGTTGTGACTTCTGTTTTAATATATACTAGATTTTGATCCGCGCTTCGAAAGCGCGGGTTTTTCGGATTATATTATACTACAAAATCATATTATATCAAAGAAGAGATTTTTTTAAAAATTATATAATCTATGAATTGGTTTATTTGAGATTTTATATGTACACTCCTATATAACTTTCTCTTAGGCCTTGACATTTTATCCCGACCAAAAAAGTAAACCGAAACCGACCTAAAAGTATAGTTTTGGTTTGATTAATATATATTTAACATGACCTTACCTATTGCAAATATTTGATATAATGGAAGAGGATAAAATAGATATAATTGACATGACCCTATGTGTTTTTTAGTATCGTTTATATCAAGTATTGTAGGAAGTTGGTTTAAACAAAAGGTTGAGTGAATTATTTGAAACATATGATATGATTTATATTAAATGTTGCGTAGTCACGTGGTATATTAAAAGATAAATAAAAAGCTGAGTGAGTTAAAGTAGATTTTTAAATGTTAAAGGACATTATTTGGTTGACATATTTGGGGTTAGTTATAATATTTGGTTATAAGTAATATGTTAGACTAAAAATGAATAGGTGAAAAGAACTTTCATAAATAGACTTTTTAGGTCTTTTTCTGTTTTAATAGTATTGATTGATGATGATTTTTTCTTCTAAATACCACTTAAAGTGATACGGAGGGAGTATAACTAAAGAATATGTTTTAGACAAATCTTTAAAACGATTCTTGCCATCTGACTCCCATTATAGGTCAAACTTCTTCGAATGTTATCTAGACAAGATTATTAATACCTTGTACTCTATTATTACCAAGGAAGGATCTAGGAATTTATTTTGATTGGGGCACATAATTATGATTATTATAAATAATAAATTATTTTTTTAAAGTATAAGATATATAATCTAAAATTTCAAAATTAATCTGAAAATTTGACAATCAACTAAAAACAATAAATGTAACATGATAAAAACAATTAAAAATCTAGAAAATAGAATTTTCAGTGTTATGATTACTAAATATTTTAGGCTTAACATTCACTTTGTCATGTTACATTTGTTATGCTTCTTGGTGGACTGGGGCACGTGCCACATCTATTGGTGTCCTGCGTCCGCCCCTGATTATTACGCCCAAAAACGCATATATAAATATTCATTACACAAGACATGTCAAATCGTATCTAAAGAAAAACCAGATTATTCATTTTTAAACCATGGAAACCGGTTTAACCATCTTAAAGATGTCGTTCTTCCTCGGCCTAGTCGTGGTTGTATCATGTTCTCAGGCTTTCGCACCGTGGAACCCATCTATGAGGATGCGTCCAGGAACGTGTGACCACTACGAGTGCCCAACCTACAAATTGGTACAAGCCGGACACGGCTACGAGATCCGCATGTATAACTCTGCGGTCTGGATGTCCACGGATCCCATAACCGCCCCATCCATGACTCAGGGCACCAAAACTGGTTTCCAACGGTATTACATTTTTCAATCTAATTTTCTTATAAATCTGTACTAGAATTTTGATTTAAATAGAACTGTTGAATTAAAAATAAATTTATTCTGTTTTATGTAAAGACAAAAAAAACGCAACAAAACTGAGTAAGATTTTTTTTTTTTAGCGATTTTTACGTTTCATTAACGTAAAGCATGTGATGCTTTTTTTTTGTAACAAACATGTGACGTTAGTATCCTAATTTATTATCTTAAATAAAAATTGATTTTGATAAAAAAAAAATTGATTTTTTTC
>NC_027753.1:38906064-38914346 GCF_000695525.1 Brassica oleracea var. oleracea | reverse complement strand
GGGGGGGGGTTACAGATTATTTCGTTACATACAAGGAGATAACAAAAGCAAGATAAAGATGAACATGACATGACAGCTCCGGTTATCACACAAATAACACCCGGAGCAGAAGTCTACATGTACACCGTCTGCTTCTACATCTCAAAGAAGAACCAATAAACCCCACCTTTGGCCGATGACCTTCATGTGGAGTCATGGAAACCAACCTACGTAGCCACTAGGCAGTTCAGTGGGTATGTGACGGATGATCTAGCCATTAAAGAAGCTATAGCTCTGATGGATAGCCTCAAGAGCACTGAATGGAAATCCCATATCGAGAAGAGCAAAGGAGAAAGGCCGGACTATTTAGTCGCCGATTATAACCCACCGTTTGACATGTAGTGTGGTTACGCCCTAACAATCTGAATGTTATATGCTATTTAGTCGAGAAGAGCAAAGGAGAAAGGCCGTTTGACATGTAGTGTGGTTACGCCCTAACAATCTGAATGCTATATGTATATATGCAATTGGATTAAGAGAGAGGTGTTTAAGAAGCTAGACTGTAATAGCTTTTGATTAAACCGGTTTAATTAATAAAAATTCTGGTTAATATTTTAATATTTATCATTTCCTGGCTAACAAGAAGTTTAGTAAGGAACCAAGGATTGGAAATGATATAAAGCTGTAAATGAACCGAAAAACTGTTCAAATCCAAATCGAATCAAGAATAACTGTTCATAAATCAACTGGCATTATTTTTGTCATAAAACTAAAATAAATCGAATGTAATACCAGTTTTAATGTAATCTGACCAAATAAACATAAATTATGATGATTGCATCAAACTAAACAGAATTACGAATGTTTTGTTTGGTTTTATTTTCCATAAAACCAAAAACCAACAAAAATATCAGAACCGACCAACTACAAACCGGAATTCGACAAGAAAACGTGAAAATACAAAAATAAAGGGGTAATTTTGAAAATAATGAAAGTTTGTAGGGTTTTCTTACGTAACCGAAGCCTGTCTGAAATGAACCACACATAAAAAGACGTATCCGTTTGTGTTCCATTGTAATTGTAAGTAACGAAGAAAATAACCAAATAAAAAAAATCCGCCGCTATGGAAGCAGCAGCTCTGAGAATCTTCACGCTATCGTTCCTTCTCAGCCTTCTCTCCGGAAACTCTCTCGCTCCTGCACAAGTTGGGAAGTTTCCGCCGTCGTGTAAACGAATCGAATGTCCGAGCTACGAGTTGGTCAACTCAGGTAATGGCTACGAGATTCGCCGTTACAATACTACCGTCTGGATTTCAACAGAACCCATTAAAGATGCCTCTCTCGTCAAAGCTACACGAACCAGTTTTAGCCAGTATGTTTCATTTCTACTTACAAAATTAGGGTTTTTAATTTTTTTAATAGATCCCTTTTTTTAATGACTAGAAGCCTATATCATGTTAAATTAAATCTCTCCGGGCATCGAACCTATGACCCTTTACTTCATATGGATCGCTTTTTGATTGTGGTTTGCGTCATTGTGTGCAGATTGTTCGATTACATTCAAGGGAATAACGACTATCACCAGAAGATAGAGATGACAGCTCCAGTTATCGTTCAAGTCTCTCCGAGCGACGGTCCTTTATGTGAATCCTCCTTCACGGTATCATTCTACGTTCCTAAACAAAACCAACCTGATCCAGCTCCGGCCAAGAACCTACACGTACAGAGATGGGACACGAGGTATGTTGCCGTGAAGCAATTAGGCGGATACGTATCGGATGACACTGTCGGAGAAGAGAAGATGTAACACCCCAAAACTCAAACCCAAAATGTTTTTGTGGTTTAAAAGGAAAGGCCCGCTCTGCAGCCCATTAAAATTAAAACCCTAGGGTTTCCTTGCTTTCTCCTATAAATACAAAGCTTCCACCCCTTAGTCTCCCATCAGAAACCGGAAGATCGGAGACCGGAAGCCCTGGCCGTCGAAGATCTTTCTCTCTCCCTGCGCTGCCTCTCTTTCTTTTCTCCCTCCTCCCCTTTGTTTTCGTAATTTACGTACTTTCTTTGGCAATAATCCTAAGAGAACGACTGCACGAAATTGTTGTTTGTGACTCGTCTGTTCGAGGAAAGTGTACCTTAGAGTCTCGGTTTGGTAGCTGAGAACATTCTACAAGCAACCGTGTTAACAGCTTAAAAAACTTGTACTTCAGAATTAACATATTTCGTGTCAAAATTATATTTTCTTTTGGCTCATTAGTTCTAAGAGATTCGATTAAGATAATTCTATATAAATAATCAAATCCGAAATGTATACGATGTTAACATGAGAATGAGAGAAAGATGTATTGGTGTTTAAAAACAGACAAAATCATAGAGTTTTCCAAATTTCCTATATACATACACATGCAATCTAATAAATACATATATTGATCTTATTTGCTTTTTGAAAACGCTATCTTGAATAAAATTTTACGGTATCCATGTTTCATTTAGTTTTTACAAATCCTGTGCTTTGTAGCTTTTCTTTCTTATAAGGAATTAATTCTTAACTTTGTCTGAGAGGAAAAAAAGGTCATACAGGAAAGTTGATAGGACTGAGGCGTTCATATTCGAGTGGGATCTGATTCGGCAAGCTTCGGGTTCAAACAGTGTTTTGAAAACCAGACCGAACTGGCTGAACCATGACTCGCTTTTCTAGCTAGTTTTAAATTGTGTTAATAAAAACCAGATTTAAAACGGCAAATCCAGTCAAAAACCGATCAAATTTGCCAAAACCAGTGAACCGGTTTGATATTAAAATTGATTTTTTCAAATTCAAGTTTAAAATAGAAAAAAAAATCACATTTTAAAAATATTTCTTAAAAAAACATATTATTTTTAATATCTATCTAAAGAAATTAGTTATCATTATAGTTTTATATTATTTTTGAAGTTGTCATTTTATTTTCATATGGCTTTTTAGATTTTAAAATTTATTTAAAATTTTATACAAATAATTTTATAGTTATACATATATATAGCTATTTAATTTAAAATTATATGAAAATTTATAATCCGGTTGAACCGATTCGACCATTGATTGAGCTACAATGCCAAAGTCAGGAAGTAAGTAAAAATAATCCGATCTAACTATTGATCTAACTACAATAAATATATTTTTTATGGAATAGGATTGGAGTTTTCGGCTCGGATTTGAGGTCCAGATCGATATTGTACTCAGTCCTGGCATATATACATTTTCCACTGCACTCCCTAGATACGAATATGTCAGACTGTAGGGTCTACTATTTGTGTCCAGATATTCGAATCATCTTTTTGTGGGACCAGTTTTCCATAGTATTCTCACTGCATTGCATAAGAGCACCGCATTGAGGCATGAACGGTAAAAACAGTTCAAGCATAGCAGATCAATCAGCTCATGCAGATCAAGCGGGACAAGTGTAGATCAAGCGGAACATGCAGAAAAAATGCAGACCAAGCGAATAAAATAATTTATTATAAAATATGAATGGCAAAAGCAGTTCAAAACTACAAATTATATATTAAAACAATAAAAATTATACCAAAATATCAAAACAAATATCTCAAATGTTGTAGAATCGACCGAAATGCCTGTAGAATTTTTCATAAGATACTTGTACCTTTTCTATTTTCATTCTAGTTGATCGAGTTTTTTTTTGGAAAACCGGAAGGTTAAGCTAATAATAAACTCTTGGTTGAACTTATTACTGCGAAACTTTCTACTAGTGGGTGTAGAATCTTCAAAACGGTAATTGGTCATAAAAATTAGTTGATCGTACAACTCAATAAATACTCGTTCTCGGTTAAGAATCCATTTAAAATTGTCTTTTCTCAATAGATTTACAAAATTTCAATCATTTCCCTATATATTAACTATTTTAAAAATAAAAAAAAATTATTAATTACTTATCCGTACCGACATTTATGTAGGAAGATTTATATCCTCTTCTTTAGAAAATGTTGTGTTTTATCGGTGATTGGACATCATGTTTATAATTTTAAAATGACAAATATAGTATTAATGTGAGATATATAGTTTGAGCTAACCATCATACATTATTTATAAAATCAGATAAATATATTTTAAGTTAAGTGTTTGTAACAAAATTATTTATTGCCCAAAAAAAAGAAGAAAAAAAAACAGATCAACACCACCAAATGTTAGCGGATGAGATCTGTATGCAGATCTCCCGCTTTTTCCACAACAAGACAAAATATTGAACTGCATGCAGATTTTCCGTTTGAACTGTTTTTAAAAACAAAAAAATGTGAATGGTAACTTACGTGTGTGAGAACTCCTTGTGCGGGAGATCTAACTTTGTCCCACCCTTCCATTCGAGAGAGCTCTTTCATCCGCTTGGCGGGTTAACTTTTTTTTTTTTTTAAATTCTGACCCGTTCAATCTGCAGAGAAATAAATCAATACCCGCATACGCCCTGTTATTTTTTGCAGGTAACCTGCAAGATCCGCTGGTAATACTTTTAATTAAAAATAATGATTTAATTAAATTTTCTAGAAAAATAATATATTTATAAAAAAAATTATTATTTTAAAATTTTATTTTTATGAAAAAAGTAGTATTTTTTATTTTTATAAAAAAATTTACGGGTTAACGGATGTCCGCGATTCAAAATCCACCAACCCGCATCCACCCCGCATAAAATAGTATTAATCCGCACCCGCAACTTGGTTTTTCCAAATTGCTCGACCCGCATCGCTCCACAGCGGGTCAAACGAAGCGGGGCCCACAAGCTATGATTCAAATTCCCAAGCCTAGGCAAAAAAGGAAATAGAAGAGATGTAGTACTTCCTCTCAGAGATGTTCAAACAAAATTGAGGGACTGCCTTGAATCTTGGCAGCTTATTATTGCCCCAAATTTATTTTATTTAAAATTTAATTTTAGTTTTAACTTATATTAGTAGTGTATTATGAAAACACATTTGAGAAACTTTGTCAGTTATTAAAAAGAAAATTTCTCTAAACATATTTTACTATCAAACAAAAATAATTGTATTTATTTTTTGAAATCGACCGTATATTATAATAATACCACATTACAACCATGCATATGTTAACGAGTAACATCGATATTGTGCGTGCCCTTGAAACAGGCCTAACTTTGGTTTTCTATGCTATGTCTAGTCATCAAAATAAAATAGTTGTAGAATATTGTAAAAGGAATTAACAACAGCTTTTTTGGTAAAACGAGTATAACTCAAAAATAAAAAAGAACCAAATTTACATAAACTCATCATAGTCTTTGCGTTTTCGTTTTGCGAGAGCGCGTCGATCATTATTTCAAAATAGTGTGGAGCGAATTAGAGATTGGTGTTGTGGAGGATTTTGTTTCTTTCTATTCAAATCAATCCTGACCCGAGCTATCAATCTGCGCAGAGTCGCCGGACAGGTGCTGTCCTTACAGCCAATCAAGATGAGAAGGCAGCCAACTGTTGGCATCCAATCGACCTATCTTATTTACATATAAATTAAATGGTGTAAAATCAAAACACCAATGAATGGGATCTTGAGTACACTTTTAGCCCGACATCATTCACATAATTTGAAGCAACCGGACACCCAAAAAAGACGAAAGAACTTGAAGCCAGCCTTAGATTTTGTCCACATATCTTTCTCTGTAGGTTTATTCTATAGTAGACTCGCATATATTCCTCGACATCCATTCACGATGCTAAGAGAATAACAAGATATATAACCATGTTGATATATCAATCTATTTTTAATATAGAGTCACTATTTTTATCTACCGTTGATAAGATTTAGTAGGACCATTTACTTATTTATATAATATAATATATTGATTATTTACATTAATCAATTAAATAAATAACATTTCTAAAAAACCATAATAATCAATAATATTATTAATAATAAATCAATTTAGCGATAAATTAAACTTTATTTTTAGTTATAACAAAATCTATTGAGAAATTTTTTTAACAAATCCAACTAAAACTTTTAAATATTTTGAATAAAACAAAGTATTAAATAATTCATAATTAGTAATATAATATTATTATAAATTAATTTTAGTATAAACTAATTTTATAATAAAATATAAAATTTATACTATTTTTATAAACTATATAATTATAGTCTATATTATATTAAAATAGAAGTACTATATGGATTAAATATAAAAAATTATATTAAATTGGTAAGCAAATTTATTTCATTTTTAAAAAGGGCTTTCTCTGAAATAAGTTTTTTTCACCAAAAGAGCTCTAAAGGACGTAAATGATCAAAAGAGAAGAGGCAAAATACACTTCTACATTTGCTTTATAGATATATGAATATAAATAATAATAAAAAATATAGATTTCGAATTATCTGCTTTCAAAGTCAAAATTTTCTAATTTTTCCTTTTGTGAAATTTTATTTTTCAAAATTGTTTTTTGAAACTATTTTAAAAAAATTTCTTTTGAATTTTTTTAATATTTAATTATTTTAAAAATTCTAAAGTCCACCTTCAAATCTAGCCTAAAGATTTAGTTAACCTTAGAGAGTATAAATATATATTTACTCTTTAGTGAAACTGTTTTGGTCATTTTATTCATTGGAGGCTCTTTTGGTTTAAAAAACCTAAAAAAATCATTCTAGAGAATTTCTCTTTTTAAAACATGCTTTTATTTAAATAAATATATATCATTCACTGTTAAAAATTGGTTAAAGTTCATAAATTATGTAATAATTTTATATAAAAATAATATTATTAACATATGTTAAAATTTATATCTACAACTATATATTATCTTTTTATTTATTTTGAATCACACAACAATATATTATCTAAAAATGACTATATACAAAATATAATGGTAGATAACTAACCTTTAGTTCATGTACTATTTACAACATATGCTATTAAAAAAACTTTGAACATCCATTAAATATGTTAAGGGCAATTTTCTTAAATACCGTTTTTTAAGTTTTTTCACCAAAAAAGGCTCGAAGGAGTAAAATGACCAAAAGATATTTCATTATAAAGGCAAAAAATTCTTCTGTCATTTCTTTATAAATATATAAATATAAATAATTATTTAAATAAATAATAATAAAAAGTATAGTTTCTGAATTATATGTTTTCAAATTCGAATTTTTGAATGCAATTGGTTTGGAAAATAGATGACTTCTGATTGGTTGTAAGTATTGCTCGGGATTTTTATTTACAAAAGAAAAAGCAGTGGTATACCATTGTAATATTTTTTTAGATATTCTTATAGTACATTTTAATCAATTTTATTTTAGACATTTCTATTATACAAGAAAAAGTAGATATATTTTTTGTTTCAATGTATTTTTTTTTTAACATAATTATATTAAACTACAGTTTAAACTGGGAGAGAGGCAATACATAAAGACTTTAGCAATAGAATCTGCTAGCTAGTTAAGGTTCCTTGGAATATTCCAAGATGCAATAATGAAATAAAAAGATAGAGCTTCGATATCTAGAGTGGTTCCGTAGAGATCGGACTGGTGGATCTTCGAAGAGATTGCTTTAATAAGCACTTGACAATATGATCTGAAACATATTTTAGAGTATTTGAGTTTATGTGCGTCGAAGATAGCTGACCGCAAAGCTAAAGCTTATGCCTGTATCAGTGAGGTAACCTGGTGATAAGATGATCCCTGTGCTAGGTTGAGACCGTTCTGTCTTTGAAAAACCCAACCCCACCTTGCAATTTTCTTGCTTTGTTCCATGATGCATTTGAAAAACAGAATATTGTATAAGTCGATATCAGGGCTTCAATGTATTACTTAACTATGAAAAATACACATTGGAACAAAATATTTTCCTATAAAATAAATATTTGAGATAAAAATGATAGTAGCAAATGATCATGGAGAACAAATAAAATGAAAGATTTTGTTCCAGTGTGTTTCTACTTTCTATATGATTAAAAAATATTATATCTATATTATTAAAAGAGAAGTACCCATTTGAAAATATTTTTACTTCATTAATTAAACTCTCTTTTTTTTTTGCTTGTCTTTTTCAGTTGCATTTATGAAATATTTTAAAACGAATAAAACTGCCTAATTTATTACTTGTCTTTTCAGTTACATTAATGAGATATGCTTAAATGAATTTAAACTTCCTATTTTATTGTTTGTCTTTTTCAATTACCTTAATGAAATATCCTTAAATAAATTTGGAGATAAAGTTATTTAATCAACCAAAAAAACTCATGAGTTATCCTTACGTGCAATAATTTAATAATGGAGATTTTTAAAAACGTGCATCATTAAAATGTTACCTAAAACAT
>NC_027753.1:38904091-38905728 GCF_000695525.1 Brassica oleracea var. oleracea | reverse complement strand
AAAAAAATATTGAGTTGCATTTCAAATAAAAAGGTAAAGATATTAAAAATATTCTAATTAAAATATGTAAAATTTAATATAGTTTTAAGAAAATGGTCAAAATAAAAAAAAATTACACACAAAATAATCATGATTTTTGTTAACTGAGCGGATCATTATTTATATGATATCGCACACGAAAGAAAAATTTCTGTTTTTAAAATTATCTAATTAACTTTATACTCATTTTTTTATATGATATCACACATTCGTAAAAAAATAGATAGTTTAAGATGCAAAAAAAAATATTTACTTAATGAATATAATATAAACGAATATTACAAATATATCATTTAATAAAATAAATAATTAAAAACTGAAAATTCACATCCGCACTTTGAATTAGAGTTAAGTCAATGTTCTATTTTTACTTTGAGTGTGATTGGAAAGTATAATTAGCGATATATTTTGAGTGTGATTGGTAAGAAAAAGCTGAAATAGGAGCAAATGAGAGGGAGAAAATAAAGGGGAAAGAAAAGTTGAAATATGCATTGTGTCAAGTTACTCCATATTTATTCAAGAGTAAAACTTCCCTCGTACTAAGAGTAAATTAGAGAATCTTTATTTTTCTTATTGTATTCTTATTTTTCACTTGACTGGTATACAAAAAGAGTAATTCGGCGTTAGTTTATGTTACTCTACTTTTCTTACGCTAAATAGGCTATACAGTCAGACCTTTTAAGTAGAAAAAAATATTTACTTTGGTTTCAGTCTGAAATTCAGTTTGAATTTTTTTACTCTAATTACTATTTGAACAGAGTAAAACATATGATTTTTTTATTGTTTTCGGGTTTATGCAAAGTTAAAAATTAGGCTGGTTACTATTTATTATATATTTTTATTTATTTTGTTTACTCGTACATATTTTCACTCACTTATTCTACTTTAATTTTCTCTAGTTTACTCCAACTCTATCCAATCACACTCTTTTTTTTTTTTTGAACAACCCAATCACACTCTTTATAATAGAGATTTATAAGTAAAAATAGATCGAAGATAGTCATACAACTCCAAAATAATAATGTTGTTTATGGTGGTCCGTACATGTTTTTTTCTTTTCGAGGGGCTATCAAATCACTTGAGCATTTCGATACATTTATTTCTTTTATTTCAAAATAAAATAATCGAAAAATGGAATTGAATTTGTTGTATTCCACCCAATTTTAGAATTAAGCAAAACTGCACTGACAAATAAAAGTGAAATAGTAAATATAATTATTTATTTTTCTGCAGTAAATTTTTTTAATCAAGTTCCCTATCAAATTAGTTTAACATTTAACCGGGAGTGAGATTGGTCTTTTAAGCAACTCTACTTGACGCAGTTTGAACTACATGGAAGAGAAGAATGCGTAGAGCTCAAAGTTTTTTTGTTAAAGAATTGGCATAGACGTATCGGCTTCTATGGATATATTTGATGTTGGCTTCCTAAACCACTCACAAGGAATTGAAAAAAGAAAAATCATATGTGAAAACCGACTAGTCGATAGATCTGTAATCATATCCACCAAATTCGAATAATCGATTTCAATACAAACATCAAGAGCATGCATCTCAAGATGGGATGATAGTGTCCAAATGATACTTTCCATCTCAACCCC
>NC_027753.1:38897865-38904057 GCF_000695525.1 Brassica oleracea var. oleracea | reverse complement strand
GATGATCGGTACAGATGCATCAATTTAGCAGATGGGATTTTGGGTATCTATGGAGAGAGCTGAATCGACGTATTTGGCTTTTGCATCCTCATCCTCCTTTTTTGATATTTGCTATTTTTAGTTCTCTGTTTTAGAAGAGACTAGTTATAAAAGTATCGATTATGGAGATGTCTTTCTCATTGAAAAAATTATCATTTTTATTTTCCAGATATACCATATAATCTATAAGAAAGTGTTGGCTATTAACTTATTGACGAGTTGAAAACAGAATAAACTTAGATAAAATCCTGTCCTAGCATAAAGTATGAAATAGAAAATGATGTTCAGTTAAAAATGCTTTCAATAACTCCGTCCAACAAAATTATTCAAATCCAATAGAATTATTATTGTTTCTGGTCATTATAAAAGAATGGAAAATATAATACTATTATTTTGTAAAGAACATAACATTATTATAAGTTCACATCAACTTTAAAGGGATGGACATGCGAGGAACCTACCATATTGTAGACGACAAATACGAACTGTGTTCTTTCGAATCTTTTATCCTTAAACAGAAGACTTGTTTCTCCTCTTAGAGCATGATTAACGGTAGGGGCCAAGGGGGTTCTTGATTTTTTTTAACTTTTTCTTTAATTTTTTTTATCTAATTTTTTTTAAAATTAAAAACGAATCATTCGCGGACCGCCACGTGTCAGTGGAACCCGCGAACAGTACCAGAACCAAAGCAGATTCGCTTTTTGTGGAAGAGAAGGAAGAGCTGAATTTTAATAAAAATGTGGATCCCACCCCTTAAGAGCCAATGCTAAGGGGTGCCGTTAATTATGGTGTTATTGCTTCCTACCTGGCATCTCATATACCTTTGTACATATTTTTTTATTATTGTTAACGTTTCTAACTGAAACTTCATTCGTAGATATATATTTGTTATACTAGGTTTAGTATTTTAATAATATATATCCTTAAAGTAAAAGTTTATTTCATCAATTGACTTTGTTATTATATAAAACTGTGTCATTATATTTAAAAATATTTTTTCAACCTAACCAACATAGTTTTTTTTTTTGAAACTTAACCTAACTAGCATAGTTAAATGGGTGATTTTGCTCTATATTCATAAGAGAGAAAACAATTAAAAATATACACATGCTACATTTAAAAGCAGCGGATGTGACAATTTGCGCACAAATGTGATCAAAGTCTCATTTAAGGCGCGTGCACGTGATATTGACACTCTAAAGCTAAAGTTGTCATATTGTACTACATACCATATAGTATAGTCATATAAAAGATTAATTTAGTTACGAGGTTGAGTTTCATCCATTGCGTGACTATAATATATATGATTATGATATAGTATGGAATACTCGACACAAACACATAAGTTTTTCATTTATGTGTATACCCGTAATATCTAACTAATTGAGGGGTCAAAGTTAATGTGATAGCTTGGAAATGTTATACTAAACTATACTATATCTATTAAAAGTTTTCAAGCACTTTTCTTAAACTCAGAAAGAGAAATCGTAAAATGACAATTCTATTTTATTTTTCAAATAGAATAAACCAAAAAGTACTAAATTTGAATGTGAAAGGTGAATGTTAAGAATCATGAAAGTTATGAAAAAATACAATTTGCAGAGGAATTGAAGGGTGTTGCCATGAATGATGGAGGAGAAGAACTACCACGAAAAGTGGAAGAGGAGAAAAAGATATGTTGGAAAGAGGTAAGGAGATTACGGGTGTGGTGATGGTGGAGAAGGAGAAGATGGTGGTGGTGATGAAACAACTGAACGTGGCGATGCCACATATGGGATCTTTTGTAGTAACTGATGGGGATGAAAAAAGAGGAGGAGGAGGCGGAGGAAGAGGACAAGACATGAAGATGATGTAACAATACATGTTGCATTATACTATTTTATGTTTATCAAATGGAATAGTATAACGCAACGTGTACTGTTCATCTTCTCTAATAGTTCTACGCATCCTCTGTTTCTCAATCCACATATATTGAAAAATAGTAAAATTGTAAACCCAAACAAAGATATGAAAAAAGTGATCATCCACAATTGTTGGATCAGATGATTACACGGCATGCGAAGTATCACTTTCCAAGAGTTTGATAAAATTTGTAAATGATCATAAGATAAATTAAAAGAAAGAGAACAAAGATCAATATAAATTTTGAAAAAGAAAAAAGAATGAGATCAACGATGTAAGTGAGAGTGACAATGAAACAGTGGAATGAAAGACACTTTTTGTCTTTATACATATTATATAAAGAATATCATAGCCAAAGAGTTATTGTGGTTATAAACTTGATTTTTGGTTTTGATATGTATATGCATTCTAATTTCCCTAGTTAAAAACAATATATCTAATCCAACCGAAAAGATGACTCTTCAAAAAATTATCATATGAGTTTCTTTTAAAAATCAACTGATGCAAAAGAGACAAGTGGCTAATGGTATCATATGAGTTTCTACAAATCTCGTATTTAAGAACTTTTATGACACTCTATTTTTTGTAGTTATTTTCTTTTTCTTTTATGTTAAGAAATTCTTTAAGAAACCTCCATTAAAAATGTTTTTAGAAGTTAGAACATGATTAATTGGAGTTTTTAGGATGGAGCTCTTAGTTTTTTTAGTTAAAAATTAATATACGATTTCTTATATTACACTAAAAACATATATCTTAAGAACCCTCCATTAATAATGCTCTTAGCATTTCTCCATGTATCCCTCTTTGAAGTTTATGTACATATTTCAGTGTAGAGAAAAAAGCATTACGAGAAACAATGAACACACATAATTCACACACTTCCAACATGAAGCCAAATTATGAAATAACATTAATCCAAATTCTAAAGTAATTCTACCACTTACAGGATAAGCTCCGATAATGTACACATAGTCCATTACTACTTTGCACCTCAATATATATAATATGTGTACTCGTCCTGCCATTAACTATGTAAACCAAGGCAACGTATAATATATAGCCGACGTGGAACACTAACGGACTCTAGATAACTGTTTTCATTTGAAAAACTTAAAATAATGAGAGATTATTTCTCCATTTGTTATTTTATTGATGTGTAATTTTTCAAAATTTTAAATAAATTATATAACTAAAATTATATTAAAATGTTAATATAATAGAGTTAAAACTATGTTTAAAACCATACCACAATGATGTTCTTAGATGCCCATAAAACCCTTAAACCATTTATCTCACTTTGAGTAGTTTTTTTAACCTGTTCTAAATCTTAAAATTTTCATGTTATTATTATCAATGAAAATGTTCTTAATAATACCAGCACAGGAAAAACAAACAAAATATCGACATGATGGAAGAGCAATTCAAAAGTTTATTGTCCCCAAAATTAATTTTATTGATGTCGATACATTAAAGAGAAAATAATTGAATTTAGGAGCTTAGTTTTGAATAGTTTGATCATATTCGTACGTCATTGTTAGCTTTTATCCTCTCCTCTTCTCTGCTATATATACACACTCGTCCGAGTACATAACTCGATGTATCATCCTTCAAAAGCTATTAAAAGTGACACCAGAAAAAATGAAAACTGTGAAACATACATTTATAGCAATGACGATATTGCCTAAACCGGTCGAAGAACCAAAATCCGTGTTTTCTCCAATCCCGGTTATAGATATCTCTGACCCAGAGTCCAAACACGCCCTGGTAAAAGCCTGTGAAGACTTTGGGTTCTTCAAGGTGATCAACCATGGAGTACCCTCGGAGCTAGTATCTGTTTTGGAACACGAGGCTGTCGAGTTCTTCTCATTGCCCACGTCCGACAAAAACCAAGTCGCAGGTTATCCCTTTGGATACGGGAACGGAAAGATTGGTCGGAATGGTGACGTTGGTTGGGTTGAGTACTTGTTGATGAATGTCAATCTTGATATCGGTTCGGATCCGTTCCTTCCGGCTCTCTTGAATAACCGAGAAACTATAAGGTTGGAATCAACGTTGTTGTTTTCTTATCCCTAATTGTTTAGTTAACACCTTTCATTGTTATACTATGTTTCTTCACCTGGTCCATGCTTCTGTCTTTTTCCTCTATGACTCTATTTATATAGTTAATGTTCTGTCTGTTTCACTGCTTTATGGCTCGTTTTTTTTGTTTGTTTGTTTGTTACGTTCATCACATTCGAAGTTTTGAGATGCCGTTGTCCTTAAAACTTCACGGGACATTTGTAACTACATATTATATTATTATGTTTTGTTTTTTTTTTAAACACATTTTATATTATTTTTCTTTGATAGTGTAATATTTTGTATCATTTATTAATAAGTAATCTAAACCCTTTTTTGGACAAGAAGTAATCTAAACTAAAATCATTTATTTTTGTGATACCATTTATGTGATGTAAGATGATCATTTTTTCGTAGTCTCTTGTTTTGTGACTCCATATATTTTTCACCGCTTCTAGTTTAAAAACTCACACTCAAGTTTTCGTTATGCAGGAACGCAGTGTTGGAGTACACAACATCAATGAGGAAAATGACATGTGATGTTTTGGAGATGATGACTGATGGGTTAGGGATCAAACCGAGGAACACACTTAGCAAGCTTGTCTCTGATCAAAACAGTGACTCGAAATTCAGACTTAATCATTATCCACCATGCCCTCTCATCAACGAAAATATCGATGGTGGCAACAATGTGATAGGTTTTGGAGAACACACTGATCCTCAAATCTTATCTGTCTTAAGGTCTAACAACACTTCTGGTTTCCAAATCAATCTAACTAATGGCTCCTGGATATCTGTCCCTTCAGATCCGTCCTCCTTCTTCTTCAACGTCTGCGACACTCTCCAGGTTTGATGAATCTTTCAATAAGTAAACCACCATGAGGCGCTAGTCGGGTCTCTTTCGTCAAAAAAAAACCCACAATGAGTTGGTTAATAGTTAAGTATTCTTTGATGCTTTAAACCGATAAGATCTAAACCTTTTGTGTTTTTTTTTTGTGTGCTGATCTCGCAGGTGTTGACAAATGGGAGATTCAAGAGCGTGAAGCATAGGGTTTTAACGAACAGCATGACATCTAGGGTTTCTATGATTTACTTTGCTGGACCTTCGTTGACTCAAAGAATCTCTCCATTGACTTGTCTTATGAACAACGAGGACGAGAGTTTGTACGAAGAGTTCACTTGGTCTGAGTATAAAAGCTCTGCCTACAGCTCTAGGTTGTCTGATAATAGGCTTCAGCCATTTGAAAGGAAACTGTTTCCGTTGAATGATTGATGGGTTACGTTCGTGATTTATTGTTCTAAGTGTGCCATATATTATAAATGTGTCTTCTTTAAGTTAACGTTAATTCAATAATTGAAAACATGTTACTGTTTTATGTTTCCTAGTGTCAATATCCCCTTTTAAAAGATTCCGTCTGTTTTTTCCAACATTTAACTTGGGGTAGATAAAACTTCTTCCAATTCAATTTGAGAAATTTAGATATAAGTAATTCAAATCAAATATAAATATTCAACATCCATTTAAAATATAACAAATTACAAAAACAAAAATTTGAAAACGGATATCCATATCCGATCTAATATAAATATCGATACATAAATAATAAATAATTATATATGTATATACATATATTAAAAGTTATATATAAATTATTTAACTATTTTTATCTTTATAAAATTTATAGTATTTTCACTAAATTAATTATTTAACTAATTTTTTATAATTATTTTATTTTATAATAAAATGTTATTGTTTACAATATTTTCAAAATTTTACTACTTTTTTATTTTATTTCTACGAACAAATTGAATATCTGGTGGTGACGGAACAAGTGCGAATCATGTTAATTTAGATGAAGCATAGAGAAGAGAACTATTGAATATTTTCAAAACTCTGAGTGTCTACTATGTGTCTACCTTTGCATTTAACTATCTGATAGAATAATTTAGAGTATAGTGTTTGAAAAGCAAAACTCTTGAAGCTCAAATATACAAGATTTTTTTTTTTTTTTTTTCAAATATACAAGATACTAGTCTACGTTGTTGGATAGAACATGAAACATGTTACAGTCTAAGGCTAACAACTCTATAACAGTAATAAGGATAATGATAAAGACACCACAACCGAAAATCTCAATACTAAACGTGGACTGTGGTCCGAGACAGAGCTGGGTTCGCGGGTCAACCCGCCCC
>NC_027753.1:38890104-38897835 GCF_000695525.1 Brassica oleracea var. oleracea | reverse complement strand
CACCCCGCCCCGCCCGCCCCGCCAACCCGCGGGTCGACTCATTATTTTTCACTCAAATCGACCCGCATGACCCGCAAAGAAAGATTCACATATCCGCACTCGCCCCGCCCAAGTTTGCGGGTCTTCCGCGGAATCCGCGGGTAATATAAATTTTAATAAAATAATTATTTAATTATATTTTAATTATATAATACTTATTTTTTCTAATAAAACAATTAAATTATATATTATTTTCTGAATTTATAGTATTTTATATATTTTTTACGAAAATATATATTATTTTTTGAATTTTTTTATTTTTTTTATTTTTTTGCGGGTTAGCGGATATCCGCGATTCAAAATCGACCGACCGCACCCACTCCGCGTAGAATCGACTCAACCCGCACCCGTACCCACATGTTGAATTTTTCGAAATGGCCGATCTTCACCCGTCCCGCAGCGGATCAAACGGAGCGGGACCCGCGGATAAAAACTAAAATTTCCAGCTCTAGTGCGAGAAGTCGATTTTGGTACCAAAATGAAATGTCGATAGCGTGTCGTTTACTGACAGGTTGCGCTATTCTTTTAAAGGAAAGTGAGTCTCGTCACTGAATTGTCAAATTCACATGCAAAGGACCAACTTGGATGATATCTCCAACAAGTTTTTTTTTTCTTAACGTTCGTAACTAAAAGCTTTCTATAAACAACTTCAAACATCATAAGCTCTTTTGATATTTTGTATCGGATATACGACAAAATAACGATAGTTATTGAAAGTGTTTTTTTTTTTTGTTGTCCGAAAGAAAAAGTTGAAAGTTTTTTAAAATATTTGTCTTTATCAAAGTCAAAAGAAAATAAACTTCCTAAAAAAAATAAACTTCTCACTGTCTTACACTGTTACTTGGATTGGTACTTGATTTCTCAGAAGAAGAAAATACGAAGAGATATCAAATCGAACCAGAAGGCCGTCTCTACTGGCGTGAGAGACCAAAGTTGGATTGCAGACGAATCAGCAGATTTTGGCAATTTCGACAAGGTGAAGCAGCAGATCACTGTCTAAAATATTCATTTCGTCACTAGAGAGAAATCTCTAAATAAATTATACAAGCAGTGGCAGACCCAACCTTATTTTTTGGGATGTCATTAATTGGCTTAGCCCAGTTTCAACCTAAAATTAAGAAAAAAATCAATAAAAAGAAGCTAACCAAAGATTGAAACTCATCTAAATGGGGGTGTTAAGAGAGGAATATTCAAACCAAATGACCTAGGTATTTTTCTGCTACAAGTAACTAAGTAAGTAACAAACTCACTAGACTATAACTTTAACATGTGTCATATGACTCATATCATATGACACCCTTATGCTCCATGTAGGTCCGCCACTGTATGGGGAAATCGGCCAATTCCTACATCAACAAGGATCAACGGTCCCGATCAGTACATAAACATGCTACATGTGCGAAAACATACATCAACTAGTATAAAATTTAATTTTCATACATGAACTTTCAAAATTTGGTTTTATCATACATTGACATAATTTCCGTTAATCAAACGTTGAGTTGTCGTTAACCGATAATAGAAAATCGGCTAATTCCTACATCAACAGGGACCAATGATACGGATCAATACATAAACACTTCACTTGTGCAAAAACATACATTAACTAATACAAGATTTAAATTCAATATATGAACTTTTGAAATCTGGTTTTAACGTACGCTAAAACTTAACATTTACCTAATTTTCACTAGTCAAATAATATCGAAGATAAATTGTCTGTCACATATTGATTAAGTAAAGTTTTTATTGCATTATGTGGTAATTAAACTGTATTACGTAGTAATTGAATGAGAAAAATAAATCATGTAGGTCAAACGATTTCTTTCTCGTGTAATTCATTAGTTAGCTTTTCTCTTTAATTTTTTTCTTCAACTTTTTCGACAACAAAAAACACTAACACCGAGTAAACGAAAGAAGACAAAATTGAACAAAAAGAAAAGAGAATGTCTTCGATAAGCGTATGAAAATTACATTTTGTACTAGTTGATGTATGTTTTCGCACAGGTAACATGTTTATGTACTGATCGGGACCGTTGGCCCTTGTTGATGTATGAATTAACCGATTTCCCCCACTGTAGGTATACAAGCAGCAAAATGCTTTCTCCATTGACCCGCACCGCTCTCTCCCATTCATCTCAACCCCCTCCAAATATCTGAGTTTTGGACATTGTGAAATTACAGGCCCATTTATTCCCGTTTTGAACATAAAATAAAAAGACCAAACACACACATGAGTTGCTCGGATCGAGATGTCTCACAATATCTTGAGAAATGGGTCTGTTGCTACCTGCTGCTAGTCATAAATCCATAATCCATTGTTTTATCTTTAATAATTTTATATAAACACACTAAAAGGCTTAATCTCTTCATACTACTTTGGTCAACACTGAACAACTTTGACTTTCTCTTCTCATTCTTTTACTATCAAAACAGGCAAACAAACAAGTGATCTTTACTACTTGTCTATGACCAAACAAAAACACACACGTGAGTTCCCAACTCTTTCTATTAAATCTGAAAATTACTGTGTTTTTTTTCTTTTTTCCTATAGGAACAAGCATTTATATGAACGAAGTGAAAATACACACACAATGAGTTTCCATTACTACTAAAGCCCTCCTACTTACTTATTGCCAAGTAACTTCAGTTGGTGCGCTTGTGGTGGTCGTGGCATGAACCTCTGCCAAAGACACAGCCATAGCCATCATCATCTGCTCCTCAAAACTCTCTGGAGCAATCACCAGAGGAGGAGGTGGTGGAAGAGGAAAGTTGTGGTAGCTCTCGCCGCCGTTCATGTAAGAGCTGTTGCTCCCTGTTTCTCCCATCTCGGTGTTGTTTTGGTAGTGATTATAATGATGATAGTGGTCAATGTCATCTGCGTCTTGTTCTATGTCGTAGTAACTGTCGCAGTTGCCAGGAAGCATACTGTATGAAGCAACGTTGACGTTGTGATTGTGATTAGAGGATTCTCCAATTATTTGCTGGCGTTGCTCAGCAAGTGCAGAGATTGCACAAGCAAGTCCACCAGATGATGAAGACGGGGTTGCTGGTTCTGCATAACTATGATCTTCTTCTGATACATACTGCCTAAAAGGTGTCACTCCCCCACCACCTGAATCTCTCTGCATCCCTGTTTCCTGTTTAGACAAAAGTGAAAAAAAAGACAATGAGAAATGTAAAAATTTGTCATTAGAGCTAAGACAAGTAACTAAACATAAAAGTTTTACCTGCATGGAGAGCCATATTGCTTCCATGACCATCAACTCTTCAAGGTCAGCTTCAGCCTCATCATCCCTGAAGAGTTTCCACACAAATCAGAAGTAAGATGTCTGAAAATGAGATTAAACTGAAGCTAGAGACATGGAAACATAACAAACTCTCACAACTTTCCACTTGTAACATAAAATCACAAAGGTTACTCACTTCGCTCCCTAAGTGAAAACTATGCCCAAAACAAGACCAAGTCTAATAAGCAATAACACTACTACATGCTTACAACTAATACATTACTCCATAGAAGAACTTAACAAAGAAAAAGACAAAGACCTGTTTCCTTGAGGGCGGCGGGAGCGCTGTCTAGCAACTGACACGTTCTGTGATGAAGTTTCAGGTTCTTCCATGGGATCATTATAAGACATTGCTGCAAAACCAACAAGGCACATAAAATGAAAGCCTGTCAAAAGCCATATATGTTACTAATCAGGAGATTTAGCTGAAAGAAAGAAAGAACCTTACCTGAAGCAGAACCGTATTCCATTTCACCAGTCATGGCGCTTGCGCTAGAGGAACATGATGATTCCATACGTTTCTGCATTTTCTCTTCATCATCCTCCATTTCTTTCTGCCTCATCCTTATTTTCGCTTCTATAACCCTTTGCTCTTCCTACAAAAAAAGTTATACATTACATATTATTCAACCAAAGCTTTATAGAGAAACGCAATGTTCTAAAAATCAGTCTAGGCGGCGCAATTCCATTAGCAAATCAGGTTTAAACAAAACGATTTTTCTTAACCTATATTTAAAAAATAAAAAATCGGTCTAGACGCCGGCCTAATCAATAATCCTCTCTAAAGAGCCTAACTAGCGTTTCTTGAAACATTGGAGAAACGTTTACTAATGAATAATTTATTTATATCTTACAACTTGTTCCATGCCCTTTTCCTCCTTGGTCTTTACTCCACGGTACTCAACAGCATAGTTTGGTGTTTTACAAAAGGGGCACCTCATAATGTTAAAGGAGCACATACACTAGAAGACCCATTCATCTAAACTAATAATAAAAGTCAACTCCCTACAAGTAAATGCAGAGGATTAAAAAATTTAAGGATACTGAGTAGGCCGAGCTGAGTTAGGATTCTTCATTTGCAAAAAACACTCTGCAACCAAAAACCAAAACAAATCGCCATTTGAAAACATGAAATAACATAAAGAAGCTTTAAAAAAAAAATCTGATGAATTTTTCACCTGTACAAATGCTTTTCATGCAACATCTTGATCTATTGAGGCTAGGATAGAACTAAAAAAAAAAAAAAAAAAAACATCACTAAGTTAGGTCCACAACAATGACACTAGAAAATCCAGAGACTTGATAAAATTCACAAACCAGGAAGCAAATGGGGCATTCCTCGAGCTCGTGGCAGCTCTCGTCGTCCCCAGGGTAGCAAGGAGCGAGCTTAGACTCAACAATGAGTTTCCTAAGCTTCTTAATGTCGACATCTGTATTCACATACAAGCCTTGTGGCTTTGTGTACCTTTCTTCCACCACTTGCCTCTTCCTCCCCACCAGCTTATTACCCATCTCTCTCTCACCAAAAGTTCTAATCTTTTCTCCTACTTACTTTAAGGGCAGAGACTATAAAAACAGTTCCTTTCTACAAAATCACAATGGAGAGACTAATCTAAAGGTGCATCCTTTAAAACAATCTTCACCATTAAAGAGAGAGTCTTTATTTAACAAAACACTAATTTCTTCAAACCATTTTAAAGGAATTAAAAAAGCCCTAAATTTCGAAATTTTTTTCAATTAAAAGTACTAATTTTCAGACAATCCAATGAATTTAAACAGAAGAGAAAGAAACCCTAATAAATCTGAAAAATTTAAAAAACCTGAAAACTTTGGAGAGGAACGAACAAACTGCAGAAGAGACGCGATCAGAACTTTTACTCTTTGGAGAGAGAGACAGAAGCAAAGATACAGTGTTTGTTTGTGTGTTCGTGTCTGTTTCTTATTATATGAAACAGAGAAGAAGAAGAAGAAATAAAACAGAGGCTTAGACGAAGAAGTTCTGTATCTGAAAAAATTCGTGCTTTCTTGTTTTGTTTGCTTTTATCCTCTCTTCCTCTCGATTCTATTTTGACGGAAAATCTCAAGAGAGAGAGAAGCGAAAGGGAACAGAGAACGATGGAGTGAGAGACGAGGCAAAGAATCCTCTGTTTGTTTTTTACCTATACGCGCTAACTACTTCGCGCGTAACGCTCAGTTTCTTTGAAACGACGTCGTGGAGTTTAGTTTTTTTGGTTTGTTGACCGGGAAAAGGATTAGAATATACGAAATTTGTGAAGGCGGTTTTTGTGTTTTAAGCACCGAGTTCGGTCTGAATAAAATCTTTGTCCGTTTTATCCGTTCCTTTAAGCACCGAGTTCGGTCTGAATAAATCTTTGTCCGTTTTATCCGTTTTCTTAATTGTACGTTTGTTTGTCGCGTTGTCGTAATTAAAATCTAATATTCCTAATTTACTTTCAAATTAAATAATCGTCAAGGAAAAATAAAGTTAGTACTACTATCTTTGACGGTATTATTTGTACGAGGATTTACTTCTTTTCTAAAATCGAATTATTGTTCAAAGTTTGGTGATGTTTTAAACTTAGCTTGGTCGGCGTTGGTGTTACGTTTGATTGATTTTTTTTTATAAAATGTTCTCGATGACAAAACTGCTTAGGGGATTCTATTGGTTTCTAATATTTTTTTAGAAATTATAGTTTATTTTGACGTATAAATTTTCTTATAATCGTTGAATCAACCCCTATGATTAACAACAAATCAACAATATGACTAAATGAGACGGATAAAATCGTGTGTGTTTGGGATGATATAAAAAATAAATGGTTCAACTATCACAAAATAGGTTAAGGTTGGTTAGAGAGGGTCAACAATGGGTTTTGTTGCTATTTGCCTCGACCATTTACGCACTCACACGAACCTCTTTTCATATATAAACACAAAAAGAGTAGTTCACATTATTTGGTTGTTGTGAACTATAACATGTTGAATTTTTTTTTTAAATGTAAAAGTTTGTTCAGAGGATATTATTGTGGTACCATGTTCTTTACAATTGTTTTTTATTGGTTTCTATGCACATGAAATTATACATTAAATATAATCGTTTGTATGAATTTTAAACCAAACTTTAGAAATTCCCTTTTACCACAGCAACAAACGCATCTCTTTGGGCTAAATGGGCTATCAAACAACAAACCTAAGCTGGAAGCCTGTAACCCCGTTCAAGATTTTTCAAAAATGAGCCGTATTATCCTTACAAAATATAATCTTCGCAACTGGACCTAATCTCAAGAGTGACGATTCACTTAAGGAGATGATTACCATTATTTTTGATGAAGCATATATTTGAATTTGAGAAGAAAAATAAGATTAAGTCGATGTAAAAAAAAAAAAAGAAGATTAAACTATTAATCTTCGCTCCTCCGCCGTCGTAGGGTCGTCTGGAATCTTCACCGATTCTGTTACCTCCACCGTAACAACGGTCGTCGGAAGTGGATGGAGACTCGAAAGGACCGGCGGCGACTATGGCATCTTTACCTGTGAGTTCTTGAACAACATTTTTGAAGCTACGAGCATCTGTCTCAACGTACTGTGTGTTAATGAACACAACTTTCATTGGCTCCGAGTTCATCTTTCCTCTTTCAGACATTATTAAGTTGATCAATTTAAAAGAAAACAAAAACAAAATCTGAGAGTTATTAGTGTTGATGACGATGATGATCAATTAAGTTTTAGCTCTCCAGATGTTTGTGATTTTATATGCCTACTTGTTTGTATATATATAGAGAGGTGTGTGAACCATAATCATATGACAAATCTATTTATTATCCTATCCGGTCCTACATGAAATCTATATTATAATAGATCAGTTTTTGCTCACTAATCAGCGCGCCACGTCATCGTTTTGTGAGCCCCACTTTTAAAAAGTGTAAAAAAGCATCAAGCCCATGGCTCGAACCCGGGTTATTGAGATATAAACACCAACATTTATACCACTAAACTAACTGATACATTTGTACATTGATAGCCGAACCTAATATATATTTATGAAGGTCGAAAGCCCTTGCTTCTTCGGCTTCCTCTGAGGGTCGGACCTACAAGTGTGTTATAGATTTCATTTTTAAATGGGATTCATCACGTTATATGAAAAAAACTTAAGTTTGCAACAATTATGGTTTTCCTATAATTGTTCTTTTCATCATTGTCTCAAACAAGTCTGAGTTACAGAGTTGCGCCGTGTGTATATTCGTAATCTATTTTTTCACCGGTGAACTCTTCATGTCCCCATCTTAAATCGCTTGATCATAAATGTTCCTGATTTGTAGCCCCTCTGAAAATCCTATATATATGATTCTCATCTTTGATGAACCCAATCTGCATCTCCACAAAACTCATTGATTCCTCTTAG
>NC_027753.1:38888907-38889702 GCF_000695525.1 Brassica oleracea var. oleracea | reverse complement strand
CCTTATCTGAAAAAATTCTATTGTGTTTCTGATCTATTTTTTCATCTACACAACTTTAGCCTCTGTCATGGATAGCTTTCTCCAAGGAATTGCATTGACTATGGTTTCCGGGAAGAAAAAGATCTTGCTCCTGAAAAAAGACCGTGACAACCCTGTTGTAAGATTTTAGTTTGTGCAGAACAAAAAACATTGATTTATTTTCTATTTAGTATAGTGATAGTTGTTGACAATCATTAGTTATTTGCCAATATGTTTTTTATGCGGCATTTCAGAACTCTCTATTCCAAGCGGAACAGCAGATGGAAGCTAATTTTTCCGGAAGCTCCTCGACTTCAAGACAGAATCAGAAGATAGATGTTGGTGGGAGGTTAATCAAGGGAATACATAAGAGGAGTGAGTCAATTATTCAAAAAACAATTTTATTATCCTATCCGGTCCTACATGAAATCTATATTATAATAGATCAGTTTTTGCTCACTCCTCAGCGCGCCACGTCATCGTTTTATGAGCCCCACTTTTAAAAAGTGTAAAAAAGCGTCAAGCCCATGGCTCGAACCCGGGTTATTGAGATATAAACACCAACATTTATACCACTAAACTAACTGATACATTTGTACATTGATGGCCGAACCTAATATATATTTATGAAGGTCGAAAGCCCTTGCTTCATCGGCTTCCTCTGAGGGTCGGACTTACAAGTGTGTTATGGATTTCATTTTTAAATGGGATTCATCACGTTATATGAAAAAAACTTAAGTTTGCAACAATTATGGTTTTCCTATATTGTAAACTGTT
>NC_027753.1:38836373-38887555 GCF_000695525.1 Brassica oleracea var. oleracea | reverse complement strand
AAATTAGTGCCCACATTCCCGACATAGAGAAAAAAAGGAGTTGAAGTCCTAACAATTTTTTCAATATTAGACTAAACCACAGATTTAAGGTCCAATTATTTTGAAACCCTAACATTTTAAATCCAAATTTATTATCTTTTTCCATGCACTATTTGATTTATATACAAACAACTACCTAAGTAAACACTAACAAGTTCCATCACCCTCAACTTTGAACATATAAGATATAAAAATATCAACATATGACTTCGTCGTTCATTCTTATATCAAACTCATCAACCTATGTAATATCCAAAGTCTCATCAATCACATTATAGACAAAAAAACAATAAAATCCCGTAAACAAAACTATACAATACACCTATTATGTAGCCGACTCCGCGCTTGCGCGGAGACTATGCACCTAGTATAAATAACGAACTAGTTTAAAAAAAAAAATATTATGCCATGATGAATTCTCGTCCGATATATGGCATTTGTCGTAGTAGTTGAATTTCCTAATTATTTTATTGGTCGAACGATGTTTAGTGATTTTTATCTAGATCTAGAAATGCTTACGATTGAGGGTTTTCTGACTATATGGACTTCAAATTTTTATACTGCTGTTACTTATAAATGAAATGACTAATGCAAATTTTCTATAAGAGTTTAACAGCTACATTAGTCAAGAAACAATTTAACGAAAACAACAGAAAAGTGTGCATATAACTTAATCGGTCCAGACAAAGGTCTTGATTAGTATTGAAACATAGTATTAAATCCTTAAACGAAAAAGTTTTGTTGGGTGAATAGAATTATGTATTTATAGGATATGTATATAGCATATTTACAAAATATGCATGAAAGGACAATCTATATAAATACCAATCACATGGCTTCCAGTTTTGCAAAAATACAAACTCTTTCATTGTTGAGACATATTGACCGTCAACATAACGCAGCAGTCCAGCATTCCAGCAGCCTTCACGGACCAAACATTTAATTTTCATATCACTATTACTATCTAAAAATATTAACTTTACCAGAAAATCATATTTTTTTAGTCGGGTCAAAGCACACCTTCTTTGATGAAACCATATAACATCACGAATGCAGCCTGTGAAAAATTATAGAAATCTTAGAAAGTATTTGCACTTGTTTAGAATTTGCACGTTTCCATACACTATATTGCCAAAACAAATTAAAATTTTATTTGATAATTATGCTTCTAGAAAATATTAACTTATTAATTATAAAAATTAACTAATTATGTGTCTCAATGATTATATCTTTTTGATTTTTTTTTTAACACAAATTTCATTAAACTAAAAAACTTCAAAACCCTGTTGGGTTCAATACAAACGAGAGCTCATAAAGAGCTTGCTTAGCTAAACTATCAGCAACCTTGTTTTTTTCCCGGGGGATCCAAACAAAGGAAATATTCACAAAAGACATAGATAGAATAATAATGTCTGCAACAATCCCATAAATCTCTGCTACAGCATTCCCATCGTTGATTGCTTTAATAAGTTGAGAGGAGTCTGACTCGCACTGGATCTTCTGGATTCCCAGTTCCTTGCATTTGTTAATCGCTGCTCTAAGTGCTAGGGCTTCTGCGACGAGAGGTGAGGCCACGAAAGGCGCTGTTGAAGCTTGGGGCCATTGTTCTTGCTGGAAGGTTATCAGGTGACCAAGTCCTGCTGTCTGTGTAGCTCCATTCCAAGCGCCATCCGATTGCACAGAGGCAGTGTCCGTTGTTATGGTCAACAGGGGGGAGAGGGAGGCTCGTGATGATTGAGATGCCTTGCACTGTGCATTGGTCCATTCCTTTGCAGTTGTTATCGCTTTAGTTAATGTTTCTTCTGGGGTGCTCTGTTTTTTGTTAAAAATCAGTGTGTTCCTCGCGTTCCAAAGAGTCCATAAGATCCAGGGGGCCAAACGGCCGAGGACTAGTCCCGTGGGGGGGGGAGAGTATCCAGCGTGCATAGCAGCGGCCAGCCATTTGCTAAATCTATTAATCCACTCGAATCAAGGCTGTGTTTGAAAGGGGTTAGTTCCCATACCTTTTTAGCAAAGGTGCAGTGGAGTAGGAGATGATTGATAGATTCAGTCTCGCCGCATCTAATACACTTGGGGTCAACATCAATGTTGCGGTGGAGAAGTTGTTCTCCAACTGGTATAGCTCGGTTCATCACTTTCCAAAGGAAAAGTTTGACTTTCGGAGCTGTATGTAGGTTCCAAACCCCTCTTTGCCAATCAAAATCAGCAGGCAGCGCAGGGGGTGCCGGTATTATTTGATTGTCTTCGAGTCCCGTTTGGTATCCTGATTTTGTAGTATACTCCCCAGTGAGAGTACGAAGCCATATAAGTTTATCCGGAGCCCCAGACTTGCTTGGTTTGATGAGGAGTATCTTCTCTTCCACGAAGGGAGCTATCAGTTGGATCTTTTCTCTATCCCATTCTCCTGTGTTGTGGTCAATGAGCTCTGCAACTTTGGTATCTTGGAGCGCTTCAGCCACAGGTCCTATCGGTCTCTCTTGAGAGGTTAAGCTCAGCCATGGGTCGCTCCATACCTTTACTGACTCTCCGTTTCCAATGGCCCATCCAGCATTCCTTACGATTAAATCTCTGCCTATCAACACACTTCTCCATCCATGCGATGCGGTAGCCCGACATGTGACAGTGAGAAAGCCCTCATCGCAGCAACATCTTCCCAGCTGTTGATAGGAACTTGTTGGACCATCCGACGGCTTTTATCTTGATTCTATCGACTATCGATGTGAAGAGATCTCTTTTTCTTCTCCCGAAGTGTTCCGATAGTCCTAAATACTTGCCCACTCCACCTTCTTTGTGTATAGACAAAATCCCCTTCATCACATCTTTAAGCTCAGTTGGCGTCTTCCTTGAAAAAGAGATGGAAGATTTGTCCACATTTATTTTCTGTCCCGAGGCCGTCTCATATTGTATCAGTATCTCTTTTAAGGCCGAGCAGCTCTCTCTTGTTGCCTTGACGAAGAACATCGTGTCGTCCGCAAAAAGAAGATGGTTTACTCGAGGACTCCCTCGCGCCACCCGCAGGCCTTGGAGGAGGCCTTGATTCTGCGCTCTATTACACAGCCCCGATAAGACCTCGCTACATAGGATAAATATGTAGGGTGATAAGGGGTCTCCTTGACGGATTCCTCTGCTCGGTTTCACTTTCCCTCGGGGCGATCCATTGATGAGGTAGGAGTAAGTGATTGTCGAGATACATTCCATTATCCAGCCGACTACCTGAGTGTGAAACCCGAGTCTTAGCATCACCATCTTTGATATTTACTGTTTTCCATTATCCAGCCGATTATACCTTTTTGATATTTACTGTTTTTGAACAAGAAAAAATAGTATATGAAACATAGCATAATGAGGTTAAATTTTTTTTTTTTTGAAAACTGGCCTTATAATGAGTGTAAATTACTATATTGGATCGAAATAATCCAAACTATTATGAGGTCACTTTTGATTATATGCACAACGCATCTTGAGTTTACCAATTCATAACTCGATAACCATAGACACCTTTGTAACAGAGATTAGAATTTCCACGATGACCCAAGAAGTCGAGGATAAGTTACATACGAATACGATGTTTCAGGGAGAGTTTCAACGTCCTCTATTCATTTCCCTTTTATTTTTGACTTATATTCATTCGCCAAATTTTTTTCGCAGAATGTAAATTTGTTACCGTTTGTACGGGTTGTACCTTTACGATGACGCTAATTACGTGTAATTATAACGATGCAAAAAATTAAATTGAGATATAACATATTCATTTTATCATTTTTCTTTCCTATTTAAAACCACTGCATGAATATATGGGATCATTGTTTCAGGACATTAATCAGTCAATTATTATTTCGACAGAAAAACATTATTATAGTTTTAATATCACAATTATCGTAATATATTTTCAGCAACCCAGGAACATCAGAAACATCAGCACATACAAAGGCAAAGTCAAGATTGGCTATACCAGATCAGAGTAAGAATTTGACTAAAAATCTTGACTAACCTGCATGTTTTCTTTTTGATTTGATCTCCTTTTAGGATTGTATTAAATACTTTGATAATTTTCACAAAAAAAAAAATAGAATGTTTCATTTATAAGCTTTTCATCAACATATTTTTAATATTTAAATATATTTCAATATGATCATTAAAATTACAAAATATAACTACTCATAGATATGCGTGTTACGAAAATTCAAGATTTAAAAAAAATTCAGATGAAGAAATATTTTTTTTCCTTTTCTGTTATTTTTAATGTCCATTAAAACTACTTCCTCCGTTTCATTTTAATTGTCGTTATAGGTTTATGCACATAAATTAATAAAACATATGATTTTGTATATTTCCAAAAGAAAAGCACAATTACCTATACACCTAACCATATTTCAACCAATAGAAAAATAAAGTAGAGAATCTTAATAATAAATTTTGCATTGAAACAATAAAACGACACTTATTTTGAAACGAAAATTTTTCCCCAGAACGACAATTAAATTGAAACGGAGGGAGTAGTAAATAGAGATGCAACTAGTGGTGGACGTTCGGGTTCGGATCAGGTATTTTAGATTTTCGGATATTTCGGTATAGAGGTGTAGAACCCGTTCGGGTATTTCTGTACTTCGGGTATTTTTAGTTCGAATTCGGTTATTTTAGATCGGGTTCGGATATTTAGATTTTGAAAGAAAAAGAAAATTTCATTTTTCAAGTTTCTTATATTTAAAAATATAACTTTCACTTAACTGATTTTTTATTTTTTAATAGATTGAATGATTAATATATTTGGACATAACATTTTAAAACATGTAACTTTTGTTAATTTTTGAAACAAAAAACTTGACATGCATTTTAAGTGAGTAGTAAATCATTTTCTCCATAATTATATGAATTATATTATATGAACTTAAAGTATGTGTAGTATCAATATAAATATTTTAAATAAAATGAGAGATATAAAATAGAAATATAAGGTTAGTAATACATATGTTCGGTTATCTTCGGATATCCATTCGGGTTCAGATATTACCCGTTTGGATATCCAATCTCTTCTAATTCAATACCCGTTCGGGTATTTCGCTACTTCGATTCGGATTTCGGTTCAGGTTTTTTGGATCGGGTTTGAATACGAGTTCGGGTATCGGGTAAAATGCCCACCCCTAGATGCAAGAGTGATCTATGGATAACCGTCGTCATATCTATATTATTAAAAGAGAAGTACCCATTTGAAAATGTTCTTACTTCATTAATTAAACTCTCCTTTTTTTTTGCTTGTCTTTCCAGTTGCATTTATGAAATATCCTAAAACGAATAAAACTGCCTAATTTATTACTTGTCTTTTCAGTTACATTAATGAAATATGCTTAAATGAATTTAAACTTTCTATTTTATTGTTTGTCTTTTTCAGTTACCTTAATGAAGTATCCTTAAATAAATTTGAACATAATGTCATTTAATCAACCAAAAAAACTCATGAGTTATCCTTACTTGCATAATTTTAATAACGAAGATTTTTAAAAATGTGCATCATTAAAATGTTACCTAAAACGTGCAGCACTAATATATAACATGCATCAATAAAACTAGAATTTGACTCACACAATTGTACGAATATTATTTTCAGTTGATTAAATTTAAAAATAATTATTTATTTAAAAAATATTTAAGAACGGCTATGTTTTTAAAAATTATATGGTATTATTTGCTCATAACTCATTTATCGTTTGATAAATTGTTAGAAAGAAAATTTTAGCATAATATAACTCAGTTGTCATTTGCTAAATTTATTGTTTTTATTTATATTTTTTATTATTTAATTATAAAATTTTCATTTTATATTTGAAAGATAAATGAATTTTCTTTCAAACAATATTTTTGTAAATGTATTTTTTTAAAAAAATAATCAATTAAAATTGTTATTATCATTGAATATCATTATTTTTGACATAATTTGAGTTTTCGTTTACATCAAAACTTATCATATTTTAGGATAATTTTAATTTAAAATGTAATTTTCATATTTTTCAAACAAAATCTAAAAATATTTTTTAAATATTTTGTTATAATTGTTAAAAAAAATATTGAGTTGCATTTCAAATAAAGAGGTAAAGATATTAAAAATATTCTAATTAAAATATGTAAAATTTAATATTGTTTTAAAGAAATGGTCAAAATAAAAAAAATTACACATAAGATAATCATGATTTTTATTAACTGGACGGATCATTATTTATATGATATCGCACACGAAAGAAAAAATTTTGTTTTTAAAATTATCTAATTAACTCTATACTCATTTTTTAATAATTTTTATATGATATCACAAATTTGTAAAAAAATAGATAGTTTAAGATGCGAAAAAAAATATTTACGTAATGAATATAATATGAACGAATATTACAAATACGTCATTTAATAAAATAAATAATTAAAAACTGAAAATTCATATCCGTGCTGGCGCGCGGATCAGGGTCTAGTTTTGCTTTAAAATTGAAAACAGATCCAAAGTAATGATTTTTGGTTACATCTTAACCATATTTCCCAAATTAAAGCATCCAAGCCCCAACACAACCAGCCCTACGATACCATGTTTTGATGTCTTCAATTCCAATATTTAATACGTTGGGATATTTTCCATTGTGCTAACATGTCTTTGGCAAGTGATTTTCAAATTTGGCATGTTGTTTTATAAGCCGAAACTTAAATACTTGCAAATTTGATATTTATTTGTAATTTATTGATAATTTCAATCAACAATTAATCAACCAAGATTGGAACAATTTACCATATATACTGATATCTGTTTCAACAGGGAAATTGCAAATAACTCATTATAGTGAATCATAAGCAAATATTAGAAAGAAATCAATTATTTGGTATAGTTAAAGAAACAAATTAATTTGTATGGTTAATTTAGAAACAAATAAATTTGCATATAACTGAAATCAAGCCACTCGTATATCTTCTAACCAAAATCCGGTAACGCAAATCAAGCCACTGATACAGCCAATTCTTACATTAGTATCTAGAGATCCACTGACCATTAGTAGTAGTATATAACTATCATCAAACTCTTTTATTTACATATGTATCAAAAGTCAAAGACCAACAAGTACCTTTAAGAACAAGAAGGAAGAAATGGCTAACACCGTTTGTTGTCTCACGTTAATTTTGTTCATCGCTTCTCTAGCAAGTGGCGTTTCAGCCGCTGCTCCCGCCGGAAGAATGATATTCGACGTCCGAAGCTACGGTGCTCGTGGTGACGGCAAAACAGATAACGCCAATGTACTACATATTCTCATTTCTTAATTCTAATTAATTAGTGTATGGTATTGTTGATTAACTATTAACACGCGTTTGATTTATTGTTTTAGGCGTTTACAAGGGCGTGGAAAGATGCGTGCCAATGGAAAGGAAGCGCTAGAGTGTTCGTACCACTGGGAACGTTCTACCTCGGTGGTGTAACATTCGTGGGACCATGCCAAAATCGCATTAGTTTCATCATCAAAGGAACTTTGTTAGCACCTAAAGATGCTAACGCCATCAAACAAGACACGTGGATTATTTTCAGGTACGTAGACTATCTCACGGTCTCAGGCGGAGGCACTCTTGACGGCCAAGGAACCAGCGCGTGGCGACTCAACGACTGCACCAGAAACCCTAACTGCCGCCCTCTACCGATGAACATTGCTTTCCAGTTCGTGAGATTCTCGAGAATCAGCCGCATCAAATCTATCAACAGCAAAATGGGTCACCTCAACTTCTTCGCAGTGGAATATTTTGAGATTACACGTGTCAGTATTAGGGCTCCTGCAGATAGCCCTAACACTGACGGGATCAAGATTGGTTCGTCGCACCACATGAAGATTCACGACGTCTTCATTGGAACCGGAGACGACTGTATCGCGATCTTGTCAGGAACCACTAATTTGGATGTATTTAGTGTCAAGTGCGGACCGGGTCATGGGATCAGCGTTGGAAGCCTTGGGAGGTTTAAAGATGAGAAGAGCGTTTATGGAATATCAGTTAGGGACTCGGTCTTTACCGGTACGAGTAATGGAGTACGTATCAAGACATGGGCTCCTTCGGCGTCACGGAACATTGTTTCGAATTTTACTTTCCAGAATCTCCAGATGATCAATGTCGGAAGCCCAATCATCATAGATCAACAGTACTGTCCTAACAACCAGTGTACCAAAAATGTAACTTCCACGACAAGAAAAAAGTTTTTATTTAGTTTTAATTTAAGATGGTTTAATATGTTTTGTTTGTTTGCATGCAGTCCCATTCTCAGGTTCAGATAGAAAACGTGAAGTTCAATAACATTTGGGGGACTTCGACGGACAAAGTGGCCGTGAAGTTGCAATGTAGCCAGACGGCTCCTTGCAAAGACGTTGAGCTAGCCGGAATTAACTTGGTGCACCGTGGAGTTGACGGTCCAGCCACCGCTTTGTGTGAGAATGTTTCTGGTCGGACTCGTGGCAAGATTTCACCTCCTTCTTGCATTTGATTGTCATTATTTTATTTTGTTATATTTTTCATTGCAACTTTTCTAGTTCTGTCAATTTCAATATGTAATACTTTGATTATGGCATTCGTGACCTTGAGAGTCAGAGAAATGGTCTTCATCTTGTCTTCTCTAAAGCTTCTTTCCAACGCCGCTAAATCTGAATTGACAAACATTTATTTTCACCGAACTCAAGCAACAGTTTACTACCTTGGAATATAAAAGCATACCACTAATCAGGTTATTTGCCTTCAAGCTGCATCAACAAAAAGAGTATATCTGATGGGTAGATTATTTCAACACACAAACTTATTACACTAACTACTACTATAGTTTCAACATCTCATACCAAATATTTACACTAACTAGTTAATACTATAGTTTCAAGTTTCAACACACAAACTTATAATATGACACAATACCTCATGCTATAAGGTTTTAACTGAAAAGTTTTAACAGCTATTCATAAAAATACATAGAAATTAAACTGTGAAACCAACTTCTTAACATTATAAGCTATGGTTTCAAGTTTCAACACAAATGTTTATTTTCACACAAAAAAATATGTTTGATTTTTACTGTTTAATTTTTTGACAAAGAAGTTTCACTTTGTCTCGACTGCCGACGGAAAAAACAAAAACTTTTACACGACTAATTACCAAACAATTTTAAATGGAATATAGCTCCGTTATTATCTTTTCTTTGCTGCAAATTAATTAACGTGTACGTATCACATAATGTGTGAACCACATATTTGCTTTGCTTTTCAGTGCTTTCACCCACCAATTTCTATACATTTTCTGTATTTTGCTATTTTCTATGTATTCAAAGTTAATTCAGGGTGGTTGTAAAAAAAAAGAGTTAATTCAGGGCGAATTATGTGAATACAAGTAATACTTAATCGACATATACATTCACCTCACATCACGTACAATCAGAACATGTAAATTAATCTGATTGTAATTAGATACCTAACTGATTGTTTATCAGTTATATATATACGTGTAGTAACTGAAGCTAAGATCAAGTATATTTGATACCCTAATGACGAATATTTACATCAATTGCAAGGAATATTAATGTTGACAACAAAATATACTAATGAATATTAGGATCAAAATTATTTTGCGCGATATATAATGCATAATACTTACATTAATACTACAGACTATAGTTAGTTGTACCATTTTTATTCGCCTATACAGCATTGGTGACATTCGGATCGGTCCAATCCAATCATGAACTGGCTTGTACATATTATGGTTGGTTTGGAGGCACTGATAAGATTCTTTTTATTAAAAAAACTTTAACTTAGGGTTTTTGATTCTCGATTGTGAAAAAATGAAAAAAAAAACATTTTAGTTTAATTAATAGCTAAAAGATTTTGGTAAATAATGTGGTTGAAGCAAGACAAAACTAGTCCAAAAATTTGTTGAAACCCAAACATAATTAATATTTTTTTTCCACAACATAACTAATATGGTAAACTCATAATTTTATAACTTTTTTATTGACACTTAATTTTCAAACATACTAAACTGAATTTGTTTTTAGCGACTATTTGCGTATGTGTAATGTATTATTAATTTATGATCGTTCCATAAGGGGATCTTATAATTGTGAGTCCATCAGTCCATGTGAGTAGTTTCAACCTGGAAAGTGATGGACATTATCACCTATAGCACACATGAGAGAACGGGAATTTTCACGTTTTGAATTACACCACCCTCTCATGCCTAACGAGTATCTTTATGCATGGACCCATTACTCCTTACTTGTCTCATCATATCTTAGTTACATACTAATCATATGCTAAAGGCATTTGTATTTGTACGTATCTGTATAGTTAGATTATGGTTATAGATGCAGCGCTCAGCTAACATATATTTAAAGCTACTAATTAATCATTGGACGAAGACCGACCAACATGTTACTCTAGTTATGTGATAATTTATTTCCATCAATGTGAATACAAATAATATATATAAACTATATTCAGTATCATCAACTGATTAAGGAGATCAAATGAAACCATTTACGTATAGCATATGATTAATCCAATAAATGAGGTAGACAGTGCCCTTCATTGATCAGAAGATCTGATACGTAGCCGACTTTTCATTTAATTAAGTTGCTAATTATGAAATTATTTGGTTTCTTGTATGATACACTTAATTATTGAATAGTTTAAACTATTTGTTAACTAAACTACTACGGTTTATGATCCGAACTCGATTATTATATCAAAAACATCGCTAGAACGCATGTCTCGGAGAATTTTATAATCTCAGTGAAAGCAATTTGCAGCCAAAGATCTGTGAGGTCATAAAGGTTTTGGCAGTTTTTTCAGGTAAAGTCGGTTGGTCAAACTCTCGAATGCTTCCACAATTCCATGCTATAGGCCTATAGCCTATAGCCTATATGATATATTGATATAGTGCATATTAATTTGTATGCACACTTTTTGGTAGTGTATATTAATTTGTATACACACTTTTTGGTAGTGTATTACAATAATATCTCCCTTTCTCCTTGAATTTTTCATATGGATACATGCTGCTTTTTCTACATGTTATCACATGTTTGACATGGAAATTCGATTGCTATTATATAATTGGCAATTTAGTTTTATTTAAATCAGTCATTTCAAGCTAAAATCCATTATATAGTCTCAAATAAGTATATAATTTTGGGCATTATATCCAAAGTTTCTCAACAAGGTTTAGTAGGTTCAGATAAGTTAACAAAAACAAGCGACGACCATGTTACTCCTAATAATGGTCTTGCGAGCTAATCATAAAGAGAGTTTGTTGCTAGTTGAATTAATTAATGGCGATTGTTGGACCAACAGTATCCTACCTTTCAATGGATTTCAGTAAATTTATAGGCACTATTCATCTATATGACCAAGATTTTAAGTTATAATACTTTTTATCATTTATATATATTTGGTTTATGCATGTGCTGCTTCCATGTGGCCACATGAACTGAACTATATTGCACACAAAAAAAATTATACGTAACATATTGTAATTCTATACGATTAATTCTCATACATTATAGTTCAAACGTCAATCTCTTCTGGTTAGGGAAAACAATATATATATATATGGTTTATATATGCGTAATTTTCGAAGTATAGCCATAAAAACAATACATTTTGGTGTATCCATTTTTAATATTTCGATTACATTATATGTTTCTCCATAAAATTCACGAATCGAATATTTTATTTTCCAACTCAACTCCCTTATTACAAAAGGGAGTTAAGCTTATAAATCTGTTGTGAAAATGGGGCATCTAATCGATCTGCATTTTCCGTTAATTAAGAATGAAATAAAATGATTAATTAATGGTGTATTTAGTGGACTGTGATGTATACAACCGCTTAGTTTCAAATTTCAAGTGGATGTTTACTCAAAAGATAATGATCCAACCAACCAACCAACTTAATTTAGCCACTTACGTAGTTTGATATAATTGAATCTCTTGTATATTTATGCATAAAACTTTATTCTACGTAACCCAATAATCATACATGATATTTGTAATTCAAATAAATCATTTTAGTTTAGATAAATCGAATTAATTTCATCTCCCATGCATGTATCTCAATGCATAACTCAGTAGGAAATTTAACTATAAGAATTACCGACCACGACAGAGTTCTATCCATGTAATAGTAGAACGTAGGCACAAATCAATCTCGATGACTTATTGAAGAATAATAAAGCTTCATTTTTGCACATTGTGTTTAACGAACTCACGTAATGTTGTCATAATATTACTTTTTGTCTCACTTAAGCGCCTTTAATACAAGCAAGCCGCGTGAGGCACATTATACCTTTTTAAACTTTATAGTGTATATCATTTAGTGACTTATTTATGTTTAAATGGTGTTTGTGCACCATATTTATGTCATCTCCAGTAAGAGTATTTTCGATTTCATTTCATATTTTACTCCAAAATAAAGTGAAAAATAGAGTAATAAACAAAAAAATTATTCTATTTATGAATTAATATTTTTATTTTTTGTTAATTACTTTTTTTTTTTTTTTTAAGTAAAACATGAATTAGGAATGGAAATGCTCTAAAAATGCAAAGGTTTCTACAAATATTTACTTATCTTATATTAACTTTTTAGATTTCTGGAAGTTTCAAGTCGCAAAATGGAGAAGATGCCACGTTTGGTGCGATTAAAACGTTGGATGTGAAGGCAACAACGCGTCTTAACCAAAAAGCTAGTCCCCACTTCCATTAGCCGTGGAACACCAAACCATATGGCTTTTTAATCTCTAAATATTCACATGTTATTATATGCATGCATGCTCATTTTTATGATGTCCAATTAATAACATATTTTTGGTTTACATACATATTTATTTTCTAACTGAAGGTAGTTTCACGTAGGTTCTTCGAAAGAGTTGAACACGAGATACATCCATATTATCTCACACCTAATTTTAAAAAAGTGAAATTATAAAAATATTACAATCACTTAGAATTTAAAAACTAACGATTGTAACCTATCTAACGAATATCTCACTTTTTTTAATTTTTAATATCTCACATTGTTGGTATCATCTAAATCATTATACTTCTATAAGCCTAATTCATAAACAAGGAGGTGGCAAGAAAACAATTAACTTATAACAATTTATTTCTTTCTTTGTTGTTGTTGAACTGATAACTTATTTGAACACCTGAATTTAATATACCCACAAAGATATAATCCTTACTCCTTAGTATATGATTCGATGAATCTAATGTCTCAAAGTAATATATAACCAAAAATTCAGAACTTATGAAATTTCATTTGAATAAAAGGACAAATAAATACTAAACAAAAAAACATATTTGTTTCTTTTTTGACAAACAACCAGCAAAATCAGGATCATCAGATCATAAACACAAGACACATGTAAGAATGACAAAGCAAAGAGGCAATAATACCCTTCTCTCTTCCTTGCAGATATATATAGAACCTCATGTCCCTTGTTTTAGCCATATACTCATTCACATCTCTCTCTCTCACACACACACACAAACACAAACACAAAGAGTGTGGACAAAACACAAACTCGGTCTTGAAGAAAACCCCAAAACGCAGCGTTTTATCAGAAAAAACCAAAGGATCATTTGATTATGGCTTCTACTTCTACTACCTTACTTCCTTCTACTTCAACCCAGTTTCTTGATCGTTCTTCTAGACACAATCTTCAATCCTTATCATTCTCCTCTTCATCAACACTCGGAAACAAGAAACTAAACCCCTGTTCTGTTTCCTTCTCCAACAATAAAACCTTCTCCATCTCGTCTTCTCTCCAGTCTCCGGCGACATATCAACCACCGTCTTGGAAGAAACTATGCAACGACGTCGCCTCCTTGATCACCAAAACAACGAGTCACAACCCGATACAGAGAACCGCCGCTACGATCTTAGACGCGGTGGAGAACGCCATGGTTTCCCACGAGCGCCGCCGTCATCCGCTCCCTAAAACGGCGGACCCCGCCGTGCAAATTGCCGGAAACTTCTTCCCGGTTCCGGAGCAACCGGTCAAGCACAACCTTCCGGTGACGGGAACAGTGCCAAAATGTATCCAAGGAGTCTACGTCAGAAACGGAGCTAACCCGCTTCACAAACCGACCTCCGGCCACCATTTATTCGACGGAGACGGTATGATTCACGCGGTCCGGTTTAATAACGGTTCGGTTAGTTATTCGTGCCGGTTTACCGAAACAAACCGGTTTGTTCAAGAGCGAGAGCTCGGCCGGTCTGTTTTCCCCAAAGCGATAGGAGAGCTTCACGGACACTTGGGGATCGCTAAGCTTATGCTATTTAACGCACGTGGGCTTTTCGGTTTACTCGACCCGACCCAAGGACTCGGTGTGGCTAATGCCGGTTTAGTCTATTTCAACGGTCATCTCTTAGCAATGTCCGAAGACGATTTACCGTACCACGTAAAAGTCACCCAAACCGGAGATTTAGAAACCTCGGGCCGGTACGATTTCGACGGTCAGCTAAAATCGACAATGATCGCCCACCCGAAACTCGACCCGGAAACCCGCGAGCTATTCGCTCTCAGCTACGACGTCGTTTCGAAGCCTTACTTAAAATACTTCAGATTCGCATCGGACGGTCGCAAATCCCCCGACGTCGAGATCCCGCTCGACCAACCGACGATGATCCACGACTTCGCGATCACGGAGAACTTCGTCGTGGTTCCGGACCAGCAAGTGGTGTTCAGGCTACCGGAGATGATCCGCGGCGGCTCTCCGGTGGTTTACGACAAAAACAAGAAATCAAGATTCGGTGTTTTGAGCAAATACGCTGAAGACGCTTCGTCGATGCGGTGGATCGAGGTGGAAGACTGCTTCTGTTTCCATCTCTGGAACGCTTGGGAAGAGGCGGAGACAGACGAGGTCGTCGTCATCGGGTCATGCATGACGCCGCCCGACTCGATATTCAACGAACACGACGAAACACTTCAGAGTGTTTTGTCGGAGATAAGACTAAACCTGAAAACAGGGGAGTCCACGCGTCGGCCGGTTATCTCCGAGAAATTAAATCTCGAAGCCGGTATGGTAAACCGGAATCTTTTAGGTAGAAAAACGCGGTTCGCTTACCTTGCTTTAACCGAACCGTGGCCTAAAGTGTCCGGTTTCGCGAAAGTGGACTTATCTACCGGAGAAGTTCAAAAATATATATACGGTGACGGTAAGTTCGGAGGAGAGCCTCTGTTTATGCCGGAGGGTTCCAGTGACGCCACAGAAGACAGTGGTTACGTTATGGTTTTTGTTCACGACGAGGAAAATGTGAGATCTGAACTACAAATCATAAATGCAGTTAGTCTGAAGCTCGAAGCTACGGTTACGCTTCCATCGAGAGTTCCTTATGGTTTCCACGGAACTTTTATCAGCAATGAAGATTTATTGAAGCAAGCTTTGTGTTAATCTCAGATTAACATTTTTTTAGGTTTTTTTTTATAAATGTTATAGTCTATGAGAATTGTTGCCTGAGGGATTGTTGTGCATTAGTCGCCGGGGTCGAATCTCTTGATTTTTTTGTGTGTGGATACGTGTATAATTAATATTTGAACCAATTAGAGGATTAATCACAAGCTGAAGCTGACTCAAAAGAGTAATGACATTCGAGTATAAATCTGAGCATAAATTATTCAAGTAGATGAATATGGGTTATACAATAATTAAAAAGTGGGGAACATTATTTTTGTGCAGACCGACTAAAATGATTTATAAGAAGTTATTATGTGATACTATAAAGTATAAACTAAGATAATATCAGGTAAAATAGTGTGTTATTTAGCAAAATAGTAATTTTATAATATGCCTTAAACATACATGGCAGGCCTACTCTTATTTCTCTGTTCATTTTTCTTGTTTTCTTCCAATTATTAACTTTTTTTCTTGTTTTGTTGCAGACTGTCACCTAGTTACAAACTTACAATTCAAATGTTGTTTTTCTTTCTTATTAGTGGACCGGTAAAAGAATTAAACTGTTAATTGGTATTATGAAAATTTTGAAGCACTTTTGATTGGTAGTGTGACATCTAGCTGTTTGTTTTCATAGGCAAAATATTGCAAACGATGTTCTTGAATCGGCTAAACAACCTTTTTTTTGTTGGATGTCAAACAAAGAAAATACAGTTTAGTTAAAGGCAGGACGCTTTACTGTGAATCATTGTATAATATAGTGTATATGGATTTATTTCTAAAACAAGAATGCCAAAAAATGGATTATTTGATCGGATTACGTCATTTGTAGATTTTACCTTGATGTTGTTGCGCTCTCTAAGTTTAAGCATGCTGGATACATCTCATACTTTTGACTTGTATTAAAAGAATACTTGATGCTATTTTCCACTTTCACTAAAAACATTTTTTCTTACGATCTTTTGTTCTATACTCTTATTGGCTCTAATGTAGGCGTACGTCAACACTGACAATTGACACAAGCCAATCGATTGATTCTTCTCTTTGAACATGTATTACATCTCATAACCACTCTTTTTATTGGGCATATTTAAATTCATTATTTATAGTGTTTCATATCTAAAAACCATGCCTATAGATTGCTTTGGGTTAAGATTCTGTTATGGATGTTTAACCAGTCTGTTGTTAGACCAAGGTTGAAGATAACTTGAAGCTCAAGTTATTCTATTCCTACCAAATTATGGATTGGGAAAGAAAAAGAAACGTTTAGAATATTTAGGAGTTACCTAAATGTCAATTGTTTTGTGAGTTTAGGAAGTTTACTTTCCTATATATGGAGATGCAAGGTGTTGCATAGCATATGAATTGTGAGTGTGTGTGTGATTGAGAACTTTTGTTTTTGAGTTATTTTTCCAGGGCAATGGGAAAAGTGTTCTTAAAAATCTCAATCTTGAATTCTATATCTGTAAACCATCTCTTCTTTTGCATATACTATTCGTAAAAATCGAAATCATAATAAAAAAATTAGTCGAACAAAACTAGCAACAATATCATACATATTTATAGCATATATGTTATCTGTTAAATAGTATAATTGCCGAGAATACGCTGATTTTGTCTCGGAATTTGACGCTTAAAAATATTATACTCCGTAATATATCATGCATTTAGAAAATTCAGTAACGACTTTGTAGATAGAAGCTAAATGCCACGGTGTACAGTCTGTGAGCTCATTCGATGTTTATCGTAGAGAGAGTTCTAGATACATGTTCTAACAATTTAGAAATGAAAATATCTATTGTTCCTATCTATTCATCTCTATGTGTGTGTGTTTTTCTTTTGGTCAACTATGTATGTATGATGTATCATGTTATGATAGTATACATAATACGTGTCGCCAGATATCGAAGGTAACGCAAGCAATCCAGGTTACTTTTTTTTTTTTTTTTCTTTTAATCCAGGTTACTTCTCACCCTTTTTTCTTCTTCATGAAATAATTATATGTATTTATAATTGAATTATTCACATTATCAAACATGATCGGTGTGAAGTCCAATATTTTCGGAAAAGCGCACACACACACTTTTGCTAATAAGTGTATATTTGGCTACCCAAATTTAGCTAAACTTGTTTGTTAGTGTTACATGTAAGATAGTTAGCTATACATATTAGGAGATAGACGTTTGAAGCAGAAAGAAACAAAGCTTAGTTTGGCCGTAGGAGTCTTGAAAGGGCAGGTGTGGTTTGTTCCAAGTTTGTTGGGGGTCCTAAACGCGTTTTGGTCTGACGCCTATGTATCTTTTTCTGACGTTTGTTTCTTTTTAACTAAGAAAACTTGCTTGCAGCTATTACATTATCATAATAAATACTATGATCGAATTGAGTTTCTTAGTTTTGATAAGATATTCTATTTTAAAAAAAAATAAAATAAATAATACTCTAGCAAAGAGGTGGATCTTGTGATATATGTATATAAATTTATAGATGAATATTTGTATCAACTTATTAAACGCCAATCACGATACTATTCAGAAAAGTTGTTTCAAATGTGTTCAGGAAATATTATAATTACAAATATAGACTTATATTTAACTACGTTGTAAGTTTTATAGGTTGGGCATGAAATTTTTGAAGTAGGACTTAATTTTTTTTTTTTTTTTGATAATTTGTTCTTTTTTTGGTTAACGTTATGATCGGATATATTTTCCAGTAAAATCAATGGCGCAAAATGTGTTTTCCATGTCAAATACTTACTATTCGCAATAGCGCGCGCTGAGTAGGTAAGGGAACATGATTTTCTTGTATTTGTCGTTGTGAAATTTGTATCCATAGACTAATAAATCAAGATGTCCTTTTTTCAAAAAAAAAAAAAAATAATAAATCAAGAGGAACAGTTTCCTCAATGCAGGAATGATTTTGTCTTTTCTAATTGAAGAAGACAGAATGTAAGAAAACATAAAAATAAAGTTCACCATTACAAATGATGAGACTTAACTAACATTAACAAACTTCCCCTAAGCTGCTTTAACAACCTGAGAACCATAGCATTGAGAGTTGAACTATGGTTACAAACTTCAAAAATTAAGACGGAAGAGATGTTGACTTTTAAGTTACAGATTAACCTCTTCAAGAGCTACGGGACGTAATCTAGTTAACACGCACATGAAACTAGTGAAGAAATGAAGATAGCTGTATGTTATTGAGCTTAGGCTTTTGCTCACCGTCCTCAGCTGTGAGCACACCTTTCATCAGAAGTGGCAGGTTTGTGATTGTCTGAAGCCATTTCACATCCTATTATCATGCATCACAAAGAGATCAATCACAGCAAATTTTTTGTTTTTTAATGTTTAGGAAAGTCCTGAGCCATTTGCCTGAATACGATCAATTTGCTTCCAGCTCAAGGTACGATCTATTTGTCCAGCTACGTAGGATGCAAGTCCTGAGTCATTTGCCTGAATAATACATCATTATAATGTTTAGGAAAGTTCCAAATCATTTGAAAATTACATATAATTATCAAAGATTGATGTTAGTTAATACCATATCCATCTTGCCTAGGTCAAGACCTTCAAAATTCTTCAAAGTCAAGTAAAAAAAACCTATTCTGAATATCAGATTCTCTGCGATCAAGCCTTCGTGTTATCAACAGTGAGAGCGATTGCTTTAAACCCAGCTCTCTCAGCTCTTCTCAAAAGCTGAGCAACCACATTCCTGTCCTTGTAAACCTATTAAATAAAAAACTGAACGTTGAAGCTTCTTGATTCATGAGCGAGTAATTATAACGTGCCATGGAGCTAACATAGAGCTAAAAAAATCTGATCCCGGATCCTGTTGAACCAACCTCTTCAACGCTGGAAGTGGCCCATGAAGATAGTGACTGCAACAAGAGCTTTGTGACGTTTCAACTCTCAAATTGTTAATGGACCAAGAAGAAAGGTTCAGTGACAAACCATGATAGTTCCAGAACCAGAGGCAATCTCTAGCCGCACTAGCATACTCACCTGAACATTACAATATCATGCTCTGTTTTCTCACTCTGTTTTTGATTACTTACCTTCAGGATCCGCCATCTTCTGCATAGATATCTTGAATCCCAAGACAGTTGGAGTTACAACGGTAAACCGGGCTGTGGAACAACAAGAGCCCTTTGTCACTACGTACTCACCAAAAAACCATTGTCTGTTTCATCCAGCAGATAGAAATTGTCTTTTAGTCTACCAAACGCATATAGAATGATATCATAGACCGGTTATTGTAGTAGGTGGCCATGTTTCAATCATGCAAGTAGCTAGAGTGGCCCAACCTAAGAATGAATCTTTTTCTTTTTTCTTAAATTATAGAATTTGTTGGGTTCTCAACTACTCTTGGGATGACAATTTAAGCACTATCTAAAAACTCTTATATGTTGATTCTAACATAAAAGATGCAAAGGGTGATGACGCATGGAACTGACCCAAGAAAGATAGTGGGTTTATGAGAGTTTTCTTCCCAGTTCCCTCACTTTGAGGCTTTGAGTGAAAACTAATTAAGAACCTCAGCAATGGTAAAAAAAAAACGTGTGAATCTTTAGAAATGATATTAATATTATTATTAATATTTTACTTATTTTACTTTTTTTTTGTGAAGCTTTGAGTTTTATTCCCAGTTCCCTCTTCTTGCTCTCTCATATTTTAAAATAAAGAAAACTTCTGTGAAAACAATTAGTAATGATTATCTAAGTATCTTTTTATAGTTACAATGAATGAAAAAATTGTGAATAAAAATAAAAATTTGATCCATCACCAAAACTTTTTAAAAAATCATTTATCAGTCTGCATTTTCTTTTTCATATGATACGTTTAAACTATTCTGTAAATATGTGTTTTTTTTTTTGGTCAAACTTTTTTTTTTGGTCAAACCTTCTGTAAATATGTATATGATTTTTACTTACCAGCTCCATATCAAAACGAGACACTATCACATGGCACAAATATATCTCAATACGCCACTAGCAGTATTAAATTGGATAACTAGATTTTGATCCGCGCAACCGCGCGGATGTTTGTTTTCAATTCTCTATACATAAATTATTGTTTTAGAACGTAAGTGGTATATATTTTTAACGTTAATCATATACTTAAATATTTATATAACTATTTCAAATACAATAATTTTATAGTTTACATGTTATAATTAATCAATTGTTTAAACGTATCAAATATATAATTATTTCAAATACAATAATTTTATAGTTTACATGTTATAATTAATCAATTGTTTAAACTGTATCTATTTGTCACTTCTTATTATATATTTATCTTATTGTATTTGCATTTAGTTATTAAGCAAATTAATATATTCATGAGAAAATATATTTAAAAATTATTTTGTATTTAATTTATGCTAAATTCTGACCCGTCTTTCAAAACTGAATTTTTTTTACCAATATTTTTATGCTTATACATTTTAGATAATATATTATTGTATATATAAAAGTCTAAGATATGTTAATTTTTAGACATGTATTATATAGTTTGTTAATTTTAAGCCGTTCTATCATAATATTATATTTTTAAATAAATAATTTATATTTATGAAAATAAAGTTTATAAATTTATCAATTGAATATAATTTTATCATATTTATTTTAGTATAATAATTTTATTTTAACATGATCATGACTATAAATTGATAAAATAGGATTTAATTTATTTATTTTCATTTTTAAACGATAACTTAAAATACATTAAGTTATTGTTAAAATATTTTTACACAGATTTATTAGAATTTTTAAAATATAATATATAAATATATATTATATTTAAAATGAAAATATATTATGATTAAAGTAGTTACAAAGATTTTATATTATTAACTTTAAAGAAATACATGTTAATTTTTATACATATATTGTATAGTTTGCTAATGTTAACTCATCTTACCAACATATTAGATTTTATTTTTGAACATAAATATTTTATAATTACGAAAATAAAATATATAAATTTAATTCAATTTTATTATGTTTAGCTCAATATAATAATTTTATTTTAGTATGATTGATTATGATTATATAATAAATAAAATATTATAGATTTTTTTATTTTTCATTTTATAAATGATAACTGAATATATTAATGTATAATAATATTTTAAACTAATTACAAAATTAGTGAAAATATTTAAATATAATTTCGAAAATGAATATCTTGTAAAAATATTTTAAAATAGATTTGTTATAATTTTAAAATAAATATATTTATATTTAAAATGAAAAGATATCAAAAGATATTATGATTAAAATATTTTAAAGATTTTATTTATTATTAGTCTTAATAAAATACATTTAATAAAATTTCTAAACGATGGTCCAAATTAAAAAATCATACATGAGACTTCTGCTTAATATATAAGATATATGAGACAACTAATGTGAAGAAATAAAACAAAAACCACCGTCTCTTTGAGCTTCACGGATCACAAGTCACAACAATGGCGGATGAAGTAATTCTTCTCAACTTCTGGCCAAGTATATTCGGAATGAGAACGACGATTGCTTTGGAAGAGAAAGGAGTCAAGTACGAGTATAGAGAAGAAGAGGATGTGATCAACAACAAAACTCGCTTGCTTCTTGAGATGAATCCGGTTCACAAGAAAATCCCGGTTCTCATCCACAACGGTAAACCAGTCTGCGAATCTATCGTACAAGTTCAGTACATCGACGAGATCTGGCCCGAAAAGAACCCATTCCTCCCTAAAGATCCATACCAGAGAGCTCAAGCTTTATTCTGGGCTGATTTCATCGAGAAGAAGGTAATTAACATATCTAAAATATTAGTTATAAGTAGATTATTTTAGTTATAATTAGTTTATAATCAAAAGCTAATATTAATATATTTGTACCGCAAAATATATATTCTTTAACCAACAAAAAAGAAGGTAATTAACAAATCATCTAGCCTTCTAAGAACCGGCAAATCCGGTGATCCGGTATGTAATCCGGTTTAGATTTTAGAAAAAAATCATTATTTAAAAACTCCATAAACCTACAAAAATCGTTAAAATCTGGAACCGGCTACCTGTTGAATTTTTCAGTTACATTATTAGAAACTGTTTTGTATTCTAATTAAGATGTTAAGTTTTTCAAAAATAAAAATATCATATAATCATGTGGATTATGAGTCTATTAATAAAACTAGTTGATGTGATTTGGCATTAGTTTATTTTTGTTACTGATAATTTATTAAAATTTTATGTTTTACTTTTGGCTTATTTTGGATTTAAATACTTATTGTTTTAAGTCTTGATATATTTTCATTATATGTCATAATTCTTAACTTATTACAAAATTGTTAGATAATCTAATTTTTTTTTGATATTTTGTATGTGAGATGAAAATAAAAATAAAAAACTAAAGTTAAGTATTTTTTTCAATGTTTTTTAAACATAAAACTTTTTTTTATATTTTCAATAGCTAATATATTATTATACAGTATAATTAATTAATTTATTAACCCGGTTCGCCCGCGGTCAACCCAGTAATCCGGTTATTCGGTAAGTTTTCCGGTTCAGTGTCCGGATTGGGTTTCAGAACACTGCTTCTAGGGTCTTGCTTGTAACTCGTATATGTGAGAGTGTAATGTTACTTGCGTTATACGGAACAGGTGTGTGTTTGTGGGAGGAGGGTTTGGACAACGAAAGGTGAGGAGCTAGAAGCAGCTAATAAGGAGTTTCTTGAACTACTCAAGATTCTTCAATCTGAGCTTGGAGATAAACCTTACTTTGGTGGTGATAAATTCGGGTTTGTAGACATTGTCCTGATTGGATTCTTTTGTTGGTTTCCTGCATACGAGAAGTTTGGTAACTATAGCATGGAATCAGAGTGTTCGAAACTGATGGCTTGGGGTAAAAGGTGCATGCAGAGAGACAGTGTAGCTAATTCTTTGCCTGATCCAGAGAGAGTTATTGGATACGTTTTACATCTTAAGAAGCTATTTGGGCTCGAGTAAGATAGAAATCTATTTAATTGCATTTTCTGTTCTGCTTAGCTCTCTTGTGTGTGTTGTGTTTTCTTGTTCCTAATAAAGCAGAGAGTCTCTAAAGTAAGATGATTTGTTTCTGTTGAATTAGATGTTTGATCTCAATTCTTATAACACTGTAATGTTTTGTAACCTGCCCCATGTTCCATGTAGTCTGAATGCACCACTACAGTATTAATATACGATATATTATAAAGTTACTATAAACTAATGAAACAAATTATATAAAATAGAAATTAGGTAAGCTGTCAACAATATCATCTATATCAACAAAATGTCCATTATTTTTAAAGTACAAAAAATGGATAGAGAACATGCGAAAAAAGCAAATCAATTTATTTTTTTAAACCATTTAAGGTTTAATAAAGTTTGAATAATACATGCTACCCTTGTAACCAACCTAACTCCTCCTACCCCTTCACCACACATTTGACAAAAGAGAAATAGAGACTAGGAAGCTTCACAGATCTCAAAGATGGCTGAAGAGGTGATCCTTCTGAACTTCTGGCCGAGCATGTTTGGGATGAGGACTATGATTGCGTTGAAGGAGAAAGAAGTGAAGTATGAACACAGAGAAGAAGATCTGATCAACAACAAGAGTGCCTTGCTTCTTGAGATGAATCCTATCTACAAGAAGATACCGGTTCTCATCCACAATGGTAAACCAGTCTGTGAATCTGTCATACAGGTCCAGTACATAGACGAGATCTGGTCCGACAAGAACCCTTTACTTCCTAAAGATCCTTACCAGAGAGCTCAAGCCTTGTTTTGGGCTGACTTCATTGACAAGAAGGTAACAACAATCTTTTCCAAATCCAGAAAATTTTGAATTCTAAGAACAATTAATGGATATTAAACGAAATAAATATTTTGAAAAGTTTTTATTTGTTAGATTCTAGGGTTTTTTGCTTGTAACTCATAGGATGTTACTTGTGTTTCAAGTAACAGTTGTATGTTTGTGGGAGAAAGACTTGGGCAACAAAGGGTGAGGAGCTAGAAGAAGCCAAAAAGGAGTTCATTGACATACTAAAGACTCTTCAATCTGAGCTTGGAGATAAACCTTACTTTGGTGGCAATTCATTCGGGTTTTTAGACATTGTCCTGATTGGATTCTACAGTTGGTTTCCAGCGTACCAGAAGTTTGGTAACTTCAGCATCGAACCAGAGTGTTCTATTCTGATGGATTGGGGCAAGAGGTGTCTGGAGAGGGAGAGCGTAGCTACATCCTTGCCTGATCCTGAGAGAATTGGTGGATTCATTTTACAGCTTAAGAAGCTATATAGGATCGAGTAAGACAAGATCGTATCTCTGATGTGTTTCAGCTCTTTTGTTTTGTTGTGTGTTTCTAATAATGCAGACCATGTTCTGTAAAAGTGGAGTGTTGTTTTAAAACTCAGATGCTTTGTTTGCTTCTTTTAATCTTAAGCTTCAACGTTTGACTTCTTTGAGATCTTGAAGATCCTTGATTCATAAGTAAAATGACGTGAGCAGTGGCGTAAGCATTTTCTAAACCTATTATAAAATTTCAATTCTCGTTGGATTCAATACCAATATTTGAAAATAAAATAAAAAACATTATCTCTACAACAGCGAATAGCTTGAAAACATATCGAAGAAGAAGAATATAAAATGATGTGAAATGGTCACAAAGCATTTTCTAAGTTTTTGATCATACAAGACTTGGCAACAATGGCCGATGAAGTGATCCTTCTAGATTACTGGGCGAGCCCATTTGGTATGAGAGCTAGGATCGCTCTGAGAGAGAAAGGAGTCAAGTTTGAGTGTAGAGAAGAGAATCTGAGAGACAAGAGTCCCTTGCTTCTCCAGATGAATCCGGTTCACAAGAAGATTCCAGTTCTGATCCATAATGGTAAACCGGTCTGTGAATCAATGAACGTGGTTCAGTACATAGACGAGGTCTGGTCCGGTAAAAACTCTATCTTCCCTTCTGATCCATACCAGAGAGCCCAAGCCAGGTTCTGGATCGATTTCATTGATACCAAGGTACAAAAATCCGTAGGACGTGTTACTTGTAGACTCATCATAGTTTCAATGTTAATTAGGTTAAGGTGTATATTTTCATTTTCATTTTATATTTAAATTATTTTTGTTGTTAATATGTAAATAGAATTTACAATTTTCTCGATATACTAATATACAATAATTTTAGTATTGTTTATGAAATTTATAACAATAAACATATATTATATAATAATTATTTTGAAATTTCATATTAACGATTAATTTAATCATTGGAGATTAAATTTTAATATGATTTATATAGTATAAATATATATATATATACGATATTAGATAAAAACATAAAAAATGTTGTTATAATTTTGCTTATAGCTTTTAAAAACGTCGAACCGGCATTGGTTAAACTCTTTGGTAACTGAATGATGCAGGTGTACGAGCCAGCTGACAAGATATGGAGTACAACAGGCGAGGTACAAGAGACGGCCAAAAAAGACTTTATCGAAGCACTCAAGATCCTTGAAGCTGAGCTTGGAGATAAACCCTACTTTGGTGGAGATAACTTTGGATTCGTAGATATTGCCATGACTGGTTATTACAGCTGGTTCGAACCATTTGAGAAGTGCGCTAACTTCAGCATCGAATCAGAGTGTCCAACACTGATGGCTTCAGCCAAGAGGTGTTTGCAGAGAGAAAGCGTGGTTAACTCCATCCCTAACCCTGACGAGCTCTTTGCCTTAGCCCTTAAACTTAGGAAGGAGTATGGTGTCTGAATCTTCCAAATTTCACATTTGGTTTGTGGATTGATTCCACCTCACGTTTCTCTTTCGAACAAAGAATAATGGTTTCTTGCCATTCAAGAAAATTTGATAATTGGGCTGAGCACGTCAAATTTAGGTTAGCCTTTTGGTTTTGGGCTTGTTGAGGGCTCGAACACAACTCATGACCCAAATTATAAGGCTTTGTTGTTCGTTGCGGCTACCAATAACAAGAACCCTTCTGGTTCAAACAAACGGTGAATCTTGTCGACCACTACCACAAAAAAGAAAAAAAAAACGTAATATTGCATTCGTCGCGTCACTATCATTATAATTTGAAGTTCAAACCAATTCTCGTTTCGGAAAATAATAAATAAAACCATTGTTTACGTTAATGTCATTGAAGGCAAATATATTGTCAAACAAAGAGTACAAAAAGAAGAAAAAAGAAAGATGAGGCCACGGAGCAGGAGAAGAGAGTACGTTACTACGTTTGTTTACATGGGGACTTGTACTATGATGCTTTTAATTATACACTAATGCGCCCCCACATTTATGTGTTTGCCTTTATCCAATTACCTTTTTTTTTTGTTCTACGATATCCACTTTGAAATAGTGCACAAAAGCTTTATTCAACAAATAAACCAAAACAAAAAATAGTTTTAAATTTCTTCATTCATATTAGCACACAATAATAATTTCAAATTGATCAGCAGGAAAAATAATAATCAAAGGGACTGATCGGGTGAAACAATATACATCCATGCATTACTATTTACGGCTATGTAATTAGTAAAACAAAACAAAAAGCAAAAATGTAAAAGATGAATGTGCTCTTGTACCAAACTCCTCGGAAATATAAAAAACTCCGCATAGGTGTAAGTAACTATTCGTGAAAAACTTAGAAAACTTAAATGTTTTCGATATAACGTTTCTAATTAACAATATTTTAATTTATTGATTGATACGTTTCAGTTTATACTCCCTGCGTAAGATAACAAAGACAGGCTTTCCTGTGTAAGAATATTTCAAACAAGTTTTTTTTGTTCCAAAACATTTATTTTACTTTAACAGAAGAAAAAAGTTTTAGGAATATTTCAAACATACTTGTCCCCCAAAAATGGCATTTCGCCAAACCAATCTCGATAACTGCTAATCGGATATAGAACCCAATTTTATCCCGGTTATATGTTAATTACTCGCTACTGCTAAAGTACTAATCAGACAGACATTAACAGGGTAACCACAAATACTTTGGGAGGCAAATTTGGAAAAGACAAAAGGGCTAAAAGTCACGTGATAGCTGTCTGTCTCGTGCTAATCAGCCGTTGGATAAGTCTCTTGCTGACTTGGATGAGAGAATTCCGGTGGGGTGTGAAGTAGGGGATAAAACTCATGATTAAAGGCTGTACGAATGTCGTTTTCGGTAAATACTTTAGAGTCTTTTGACCAAAATGGGCGTTGAATAACCCGACCCGTTAACCCGTAACACTTGCATTATATTATTTCATATATTTCCCATTGGCCCCATACATTGAAATATTTTTGTTTTTTTAAATATAGTTTTTTTTTTCTATTAAAATTATTTATTACTAGATTAATTTTCCAATTTTTGTTTGGATTTATATAATGTAGTTAAATGCTTGATTTATTTAAACAAAAAGTTAAACAAATTACAATTGGACTAGAATAGAATATTTGTAGGTACATGTTCATTCATATAACACAAGACATTAAATATTTTAAAAGAGAATCCATAGATACATACAGACAAATGATTTCCTTTTCATCTTATTCTAGAAAAATCCAATTAGAGCGTTAAGAGTCGTATAGCCTAATATCATATGCTTTTATAAACCAATTTGTTTTTCTTTTATAAATGCAAGTATTAAAGAAAAAAGAAAAAAAAACATTTTCATCAGCTTCGTCTTCTCCATTATCTCTCTACCAAATCTGGCAGAGAAATAACAAAAACGAAAACCAAAAGAAGCTTATAATTAGAGAGAACGATTCTGTTTTTTTTGTTGTTGTTGTTGTTGTTGTATATGATGATGGACAAGAGCTGTAACTCCTCCGGCGACTCAGCCTCCGTGAACAACAGAGACAATCATCACCTAAGACAACTCAACAAGCTTTCTCATAAGATAACAAAACCAACAACAACCTCCTCCTCCTCCTCTTCCATCTCCGCCGCCGTGAATCAAGAAACTGATCACCAGTTTCCTCATCCGCCGCCGCAACAGCAGATTAATCACGGCAATCTCCACCAGCACCAGCCACCTGTATACAACATCAACAAAAACGACTTCAGAGACGTGGTCCAAAAACTCACCGGCTCACCGCCCTCCTCCCTTGATAAACACCGCCGCGCTCGTCCCTCATCCTAGCTGGAGCGGCGGATTCGTCGCCCCTAGACCGACGGCGCCGCTCTCTCCTCTCCCGCCGCTTCCTCCGGTCCACGCGGCGGCGGAATCGCCGGTGTCGTCGTACATGCGGTACCTTCAGAACTCGATGTTCGCGATGGAGTCGAATCGGAGGGAGTTCTCTGGCTTATCGCCGTTAGCTCCTTTGGTGTCGCCTCGTTGGTACCAGCAGCAGCAGCAGGAAAACGCTCCGCCGCCGGTAAACAGCGGTCGTCCTCCTTCGGGAACAGTCTCGCAAGCTCCGCCGCAATCGTTGGGGTGTTTAAGTTCGCCTAAATCGCCGTACGGATTGCTCTCGCCGAGCTTGCTTTTATCGCCGACGTCAGGTCAGTTAGGGTTTCCGGCGTCGCCGACGACGGTGCCGCTTCCGAGCCCTAAATAGAAGAAGAGTCGCTGAACAGAAGATTACGAAACGGCGTCGTTTGAGCTCGCGACGAGAAGATTCACTTTGTTCTTTTTGTACATCATTAGTGGTGGATGAATTGTTTTCCTTTTTTTTTTTTTACTAATTACTTTTAAATCATGTTTTTTTTTACTTTCTTTTATTCCCATGTTTGTTCATGTTAGAAGAAACAAAGATTAGGAAAAAGAAAGGAATACACTTTTGCAAATCATATTTCTTCTTTAGATCAAATTGCACTGCATACACTTCTTGTTTTCTGATTCTCTATACAGATCGAATATTTAATGTGTTCATTGATCCGTTCGTTGGTGGAAAAACTGTATTGGATAGCTATGCTATATCAATCACTTCACTGTTCCTTTGGTTGATTTTTTTTTTTTTTTTTTTTTTTTTTTTTTTTTTTTGCGCCGATAAGCTTTAATTTTCCGTTGAAACTTCAACTCTGACTTGTATGAGAGTTCCTCTTTATTATTGCACACTAACGAGTGTGTACATGTTTGCTCAAAAAAAAAAAAAAAAAAAAAAAAAAAAAAAAAGGAGTGTGTACATAAATAGTCATTTTGAAAGTTGCTTTCACATGATCAAATTAGATAATTCATAAAGTAATACGCTTTAGACGGTCCAATAATAAATTAGCCACATTTTTAACTTGAAAACGACATACGCACAAGATTAGAGAGACAGCAAGCCTTTATGATCTTCAAATTGATAAGACAACACAAAGCAGGTTTATAGCAGACATTGAAATGGATAAACACAAACAAAAAAAAAGAAAGACAGAACAAAAAAAGAAAAAAAAAATCAAGCAAAGAGATAAAAAGATGATTGATGGTTCGACCCGCCAGAAATATGATGAATGAATAAAAAAAAAAGCCTTTTGGAGATAAAGCTAATTTGGCAAGCGAACGAACGACATCTTAAGGAAACATATAGACGAAACAAACCCCTAGAAACTTAGCAGTTCAATCAAAAAGATTGTTACTACTGTTCCTCAGTCGGCTTTGGAGCTGATGCTTCCTTGATCTCCTCCCCAGCATCATCATCCTAATAGTATCATCCACCAAATATAGAAATTAGTTACCCCAAAAAATAATAGAAAGAAATATTGAAAGGAGTATATAGAAGAGAACATACCTGCATGTCGGATGTCCAGAGAGTGAGGTTGTCACGAAGAAGCTGCATGATCAAGGTGCTGTCTTTGTACGACTCTTCACCTAGAGTGTCCAACTCTGCAATGGCTTCATCAAAAGCCTTGATTTGATGATAACAACACGTCAACGCCAATAAATAAACACAGTTTAAAATCTTATCTTTACAAAAAGTGTTTAGATGAGCAAAGGCTAGTGTTGATTCTGGAGAGGTCAAATACCTGTTTGGCGAGGCTGCAGGCACGATCAGGAGAGTTAAGGATCTCGTAGTAGAACACAGAGAAGTTCAATGCCAGACCAAGACGGATAGGGTGAGTTGGAGCTAGCTCTGCATTTGCAATATCCTGTAAAAGACAGTCATCACAACATATAACAAACCATTTCTCAAAAATCAAAACCAAGGCAAGCTCAAAAAATTTTCTTCACACCAATTACTCAACACTAGACCCAAACATTCGAGTTTGGTTTAATTATTTTGTTTTCTTTTAGTTTATTTATTTATTTTGGATATAGAGAGAGATATACAAACCGTATATAGGAACCGTTCAGTTATTTTTATATATCATCACGAATGACAGCTTAGATCTGAAACATAGTCAACCTCAAAGATTTTGCTCATGCCAATTACTCTAAAATTAGGCCTACACATTCAGTTTTCGGTTCGATTTTCTTTTTGTAATATAGAGATATAAGAACCGTTTGGCTACGGCTATTTATACATAGCTATAAATCCAAGAATCACAGCTTAGATCTGAAACCAAAAGAAGCTCAAAAATCTTGTTCAAGCCAATTACTATACCTTAGGCCTAGACATTCAGTTTTGGTTCGATTCATTTTTTTATTATTATTTCGTTAGAATATAGAGATATAAGAACCGTTCGGCTATTTATACATAATATAATCCAAGAATCTCAACTTAAGATCTGAAACCAAAGCAAGCTAAAAAAATCCTGTTCAAGCCAATTACTCTAAGACATTCGGTTTTGGTTCAGTTTTTTTGGTTTTAAGTTTTTTCGTATATAGAGATATAAGAACCGTTCTCCTATTTATACGTAGCTATAAATCCAAGAATCGCAGCTTATAACTGAAACCAAGGCAAGCTCAAAATTCTTGTTCAAGCCAATTACCCTACACAAGACCTATACATTCGGTTTTTGGTTCAGTTTTTTCGGTTTTAAATTCTTTATGATATAGAGATATAGGAACCGTTCCGGTATTTATACACTACTTATGAATCCACAAATCACAGCTTAGATCTGAAACCAAAACAAACTCAAAAACCTTGTTCATGCCAAATACTATACATAATATTCGATTCATTTTTAATTATTATTTCTTTCGGATATAAAAATATATGAACCGTTCGGCTATTTATACATAGCTATAAATCCAAGAATCGCAGCTCAAAAAACTCTTGTTCAAGCCAATTACTCTACACAAGACTTACACATTCGTTTTTCGATTCAGTTTTTTTTCGTTATTTCGGATATATAGAAATATAGGAACAGTTCGGTTATTTATAATCAACAAATCTAATCAACAAATCACAGCTTAGATCTGAGATTTACCTGAGCAGCCTTGTAAGCAGAGAGAGTATTCTCAGCGGCGTCTTTCCTCTCCTGACCAGTCTTAAACTCCGCCAAGTACCTATGGTAATCCCCCTTCATCTTCAGGTAAAACACCTTCGAATCGCCGGAACCAGCGGCGGGGACGAGCCTATCGTCAAGCAGCTTGAGGATCCCGTCGCAGATCCCCGAGAGCTCGGTCTCGATCTTCCCCCTGTAGTCTCGGATCGCCTTGACGTGGTCGTCGTTGCCGCGGCTCTCCTCCTTCTGCTCGATCGAGGAGATGATTCGCCACGAGGCGCGCCGGGCGCCGATCACGTTCTTGTACGCCACGGAGAGGAGGTTTCGCTCCTCGACGGTGAGCTCGTCGCCGTCGACGGACGCGGAGACTTTCTCCATGAACTCCACCATCTCCTCGTAGCGCTCGGCTTGCTCCGCGAGCTTGGCCATGTACACGTACTCCTCACGCGCGGAAACCGCCATTTCTTTTCTGTTTCGGAGATCTGAGATCTGATGTTTATCGCCGAGAGGAGAATCGGTGAGAGGATGAATGAATGAATGAGTCTGTGTGTTGCGATAAATGCGTTTTTAGAGGACGAGAGTGAAACCTGGAGCCGAGATTGAATGTGGGCCGTTGGATTCGTTTCTGCTCTTATGCGGGAGGTCCCTGCTTTTTAAAAGGCTTTGTTTGAATTCTCTACCTCATTTTTTTTTTTACCGAAAAAATATACTAAAAAAAAACTTGTATTTCCTATGTTTACAAATAATTTTACATTTGTAATAAATTGCATTTTGATTATAAATAATTATTTTCTAAAATTGTATATCAGTATTCAGCTAGGTAGCCCGGAAGCTTTCTTAGACGTCCGCTTTTCGAATCAGAATCGGAAGGTTGTCGAAGCTTTTGGAATCTCGCTTCCAATACGATTCTAAAAATACCTCTATAAAACACACGTTGGAAGCTTACGCTTTCATTTAGGAATCACGCTTCCATTTTAAAAACTTAGTGTCATGAATAAATATAGAATTATATTTTATTTTATATAAAATCCAAAATTAATAGTATTAAAACAAAGAGAATACAAAATATGAAATATCAAAATAATACTATAAATTATCTTTGTTCATAATAATTTTTTGAGAGATATTGCATAAATATATTCAAATATATTTTTATAACCTTAATCTGTTAGTATTTTTATAATTAAAATATGAAGTCAACTAAATGGAAAAATTATTAAAATGAATAAGTGGTTCTTTTATTTGAATCATATATTTTTAGTCAGAATTTTTATAAACTAATTTTATGTTATACATATATATATATTTAGATACACGTTTCCAACACGTATCCGCTTCTTAATTTTTTAAAAAATCTCGCTTGTACGCTTTCATACGATTCTGATTCCGTGTACCCGCTTTCGATTCTAGGTAACATAGATATTCAGTAGTAAGTAAAAATTGTATATCAATATATGAATTATTTCCCTCCACCCTATGGAACCACTGTAATATTGTGGGTTATGAGGTTGATAGAAATGATACAATAATGGAAGCAAGTTGGGTTAGCAAAAAATGGAGACAGCTCATAGGAGGAACACATGTGTTGTGAGCATGTCAGGGGGGGAATCCAAAGGACTCTTTCTTATCCAACTCATCTTTTCACATTTTTAATTTAGTTTGCATAGCATTTCATGACTAGTACTTCTATAAATCTATAAATTTCGATACACTACTACATAAGCGATTTCCACGAGATTTTCTTGAAATAATTTATTTGCTAGTTGTGATGATGTTTTTAACCTGTAATCGAATTCAAGTCAGTAGTGTCTGGATGCCTCACCCAAATCTATTCTATTAATACTAGTTACGGTTTACTCGACAGCTCTTTTGTGAGTGAGTTTCCTAAAATAGAATAAGATTTGTGTTAGCCTCACAGTTTTGTTTATTATATAGTCATCCAATACTTATCCATGAACCATGCATGGTTATGTTCTTTCGTAGCTTACTTCTCTTCCTTGAGTTGTTTCAACTTTAATAGTTCTTTTATGGAACAATGCTTTTTCTAGCCAATCGAGTATAGAGCTTTATGTGATAGTTTATATTTCATGCCTTGGAAGAAAGCATGCTTGACAACTCGGCATGGTTAAAACTTAAACGGTAGTCGCGTCTTTCTCATGAGACATAATACTTTGTTAGTGTTTCTCAAGTCTCTCGCAAGGAATGCGTTGCACGTTACAAGTAATACGTAGGCTTGGTAATTCAAAAAAATAAATAATAATACATAGGCTTGATCTACTTGTTAAAATTTTACTCTGAATTTAACTTTAATAGAATAGATATAACATTTTTCTTTCGGAGAAAAAATAATAGTTGGAATCTAAATACCACCACATTTTTCACGTGTCAAGTATCGATCCTTGGTCTCATAAACATACAAAAGGAAGTCAGAAGCAGATTCCCAAGAAGATCAATTCAAGAAAAAAAAATGCTGAACGCTTTGCAATTTTATTACATCACACTTCCTAAATTTCCGTTGAACGTACCTCCAAATGTTAGTTCCTTGCTGTTTAAGTATTTCTCCTTTTTAATTGGTTCTTCCGTCTTCTGAACAAGAACAGATTAAGCTGTGTGTGCAGAGTATGGAGAGGTATGATATAGTGAAGGATATAGGGTCTGGTAACTTCGGAGTAGCGAAGCTGTTCCGTGACAAGTTTTCAAAAGAGCTTTTCGCTGTTAAGTTCATTGAGAGAGGTCAAAAGGTCTTTCTCTCCTTTTACTCTCGTCCCACACTCTAATATGTGAGCTAGTTCATGAACCATAGGTCACTCAACCATCCCAATATAATAAGATTCAAGGAGGTATACACAACAGCAATGAGTTATTTTCTTTTGTTGATTAATCTAATATTAATTCTCCATAAATTACATCTTTATTATGAAAAATAGGTATTATTGACGGCAACACATTTGGCTATAGTAATGGAATACACCGCCGGAGGAGAACTCTTTGAAAGAATCTGCAGCTCCGGAAGATTCAGTGAAGACGAGGTCCGTATCATAGTATTATATTATCATAAATTTAATAATTAAAACATTGTTTTAGATAATGTTATGTTTTTTTTTTCAGGCAAGGTTTTTCTTTCAGCAACTGATCTCAGGAGTTAGTTACTGTCATAGTCTTGTAAGAAAATCACTTCAGTTACTGTCACAATCTTGCTTTGTCTTCTTTTTTTTTTTGCAATGAAACTAAAACTTTTGTTTTTTTTTATAAGCAAATTTGCCATAGAGATCTAAAGCTAGAGAACACACTCTTGGATGGAAGTGCAGCGCCACGTGTAAAGATATGTGATTTTGGATACTCAAAATCAGGAGTTCTTCACTCGCAACCAAAGACAACGGTCGGAACACCTGCTTACATTGCACCTGAAGTGCTTTCCACAAGAGAGTATGACGGCAAAGTCGCTGATGTTTGGTCTTGTGGAGTCACGTTGTATGTAATGCTCGTTGGTGCTTACCCTTTTGAAGATCCTTCGGACCCTAAAGACTTCCGTAAAACCATTGGTCGGATTCTGAGGGCTCACTACTCTGTTCCTGACTACGTTTCAGATGAATGCAAACATCTTCTCTCTCGGATATTCATCGCTAACCCTGAGAAGGTAAAACATGTTACTGTGTCCAATGTCACATTCTCATTTTATTTTCTTTTCAAGTAACATTGATTGATTTGTAATTGTGAGAGCAGAGGATAACAATGGAGGAGATCAAGAGTCATTATTGGTTTCTCAAGAACTTGCCGGTGGAGATGTCCGAAAGATCATTGAGGATGAACGATCAGCCGTCTCAGACAGAGGAAGAGATAGTGTGGATCATCCATGAAGCTCGGAAACCGATCACTGGAGGTTCTGGACTGTCCGGTGCTGGTGGCTCAGGTGGAAGCAGTGGTGGTGCAGTTGGAAGTAGTATGGATCTTGATGACTTAGATATTGATTATGACGATATCGACACTGGTGATTTCGTTTTATGACCATTTTTTTTTCATTTGCATTACCAAAAACAAAGAGATTTCATGTTCCTGAAGCTTTTCTTCTACACAGTTTGTGATTGTAAACTTCTTTACAGCTTTGATTTATTTTAAACACAGTGGTTCAATGTCATAATTTAAAATATAATTATTGGTTGGAAAGAGATCAGTACGAGTTAAGAAAACTCCAAACAGTGAGCTCAACTTGTTCCCATGATTCAGCTGTCCGAAACTCGTCCCAGATACTGAACATTGCACCCAACACATTGTCTTCATGTAATATACAATAACACCTGCAAACCACCAATCAACAGTTACATTCCCATTTATATATACAACACAAGAAAGCTTGAATGCTGAATTTTTATTATGTTTATGAACTTACATTGTGCGGTAGGAAGGAGACAGTACTTTCTTCCTCATACCGTCTGCTGCCGCGGACTTACTTCTGATTAAAGGAAGGCCGTAGCTTTCTAGAAGCTTCTTGAAAAGATCAGTGTCCCCTCTAAACACGTCCAAGTGTATTGGTATCAAGTCGTAGATGGGATCCCCTGCAAATTTTCCTCACTCTTTTCAGTAAACTCTTCACATTTGATCCGATTCAGATTATAGAATTAGGATACCTATGGATAAATCGCTGAAGTCAAGAATATGACCGGGACGCCATGAATTGTGTTGACCATCGACCGAATCATCATCCGCGTATGGTTCCATGTGGATGTTGTCGTCCATGACGTCCGAGTGTATCCAGGTGCAGGGCTTGATTTCATCTCCAACATCTGTGTCCTACGATCCACAAAAAAGGTAATGTTAATAAGGAGGTGTATTGACTCTCGAAGCAACAGATAGATAAGAGAAGTAACCTTGAAAACATGGAGCAAGTCTACAAAGAACTCATCAGGAATGTATTCGTCTATTTTGTTCATCAGAGCCTTAGGAATAGGATTTCCCCTGAAAGATTTGAACGAAGGTATCTCACCAACATTGAGCTTTTTTAGACCAAAATCAAATGGAAACAGTCATTTAGCAGCTTACCAGTTTTCCAGACGATTAGTGACGTCCTTCTTCTTTTGGCACAGATCATCGACGAAAACTTTCCACTCTGGTGGAATCTTCAACTCCTCATGACCTTCATTTGCATTCAATAACTCAGGACGTGTGACTGGCGGATACGGCAGTTGATGAAGGTTGCGTAGCTGTTGTCCCAAAAAGGTAGCCAAGTTCTGAGCGTCGCTCCACGTCAAGTCATCTCTTCTGCAACAACAGCTTCAAATCAGTGATCATTTTATTTTAAAGGCGTATGAATATGAGAAAGCGAACTTACAGTTGGGCAAATATCTTCCCTTTGCATCTCTGTGTTATAATATACGGCCAAACATGTGAACTCAACGAACCGAAAGAATCGGGTGCTGGTGGCTTCCCCTTGTTTCTTTGTTGAAGCAGCGTTTTGTTCCAAATACCAAACGGGAACTCGCTGTTCAACATTGATGCATCGAAATCGAGATTTGAGCTAGTGAGAATGTCTGGGATTCTCTTCCCATCCCAAGGGACAACTTTGTAAGATCCGTTTTCAAAGTAGAGAATCCCGCTTGCTAGAACATCAGGGATATGGCTCTTCAAAGAAGAATTAGCCCGGCAAAGAATGTCATAAAACTCGAGCTGCAAAGAAGAAAACAAAGAGTTTAACAATTGTAACAGATGCACAAAGGGGTGCTAAAATTATAGTATACAGATTTATTTACCTCAGTGCCAAGACCATACATAGACTGTTCCAGCCCTCCTTCCACAAAGAGTTTTACCGCATAGTCGGAAAACAGATAAACCTAATAGAAAAATAATAAGAGAATAAGAACAAATACGTGACGTACTTCGAACCTTTTGAGCGAGAGAGTCACTCACGGGATTACTGCCAGTTCCAACTGGAAGCTTTTCATCTTCAGTAACCGACGGCAAGTTGTGGAAATTACATACTTCCTCTAGACATCGCAACCATTTCTCAGCGTTTAAAGCAATGCATGCTCCCTAAGATGAAAGTACAAAGAATTGATGATGCAGAGAATTTATAAAGCTTCAGCACAGTAGGGAACTAGGAGTTACCTTCCATATCAAGTTTCTCAACTCCGGCTTCAGAACCCAAAGCTTAGATAGCCAGCCTCTCATCTCTCGTTGACCTACAGAGTTCCCCATAGACCATGGGAAGTTGTAATGGTCTCTTTCTTTATCAAGAAACTTCGACAAGAAATCGATATCATAAGAAAACCCATTCTTCCACATATTGTATCTCTTTGAGACTCCATTGGCATCCCCTTCGTGGTTTTCAGTCTCTTCCTCTCCGTTCATCCGTACCCTCTTCTCTTTCCTGGTAAGGTCAGAATAGCTCAAAGTACTGTCGTCCTCACCGTGTGTCTTTTCTTCTTCCATCTCTTCGGAATTTTCATCATCAAGAGCAAGAAGCCCAGCACGACAAACCCCTTTGTGCTGGTACCCAGGCGCCATGTCCAAACACACGAACCCAAAGTTCTCTTTGTTCACAAAATTCTGGGTGACAGCCACTGTTGGTTCGAGATTAAGGATGCAGTGCCACCAACCACTTGGAACATAAATCGTTTCGCCAGCTAGTAGTGTGCACTCAATCGGTTTGTCTTCGTCGGCTAGGAGTGGATAATAGTCTAACCACCACTGTGCATGGATCGAAAACTATTTCAGTAGAGATGAAACTATAAAGTTAGTGCTTGAAAAGTTCAGCAGTATACCTGCAGAGATGAGGGGGTGTCGATGCTGACGTCACCGTCATCTTCATTTACATGGACTGTAACACCTAGAGGCACTTTTCCAGGGGGATACAACGCCCACCTATTAAATACAATGACATCATCCTCGATATATAGTTCTTCCTAAAGCCAGTGAAGCAATGAAAATGGAGAACATATTGCAGGAGAGAAGAACTTAGAGCAGAAAAAAAGAGAAGAGTAATGTCCAACAAAGTGTGATCACAGAGTGCAAGGACTAGGGAGCTAGATCACAGTCCCTTAGGGCTTAGCCCTATGAGACCTGATAACTACAGTAAGGTGAATGAATAATTAAATGCAGTATTTGATTTAAGTTCAAACAACAAACTTGGATGCTCCTGTTCAGTTCTACATTGTTCTCCTAAATTGTATGTGGGGCTCTAATATGTCTACTACCAAACGAGTCTGCTATAGAATAAAATATATATTCAAGCAAAAAAAGGCGTTTACCTTTTCCGACCGCAAAGCAGGGTGTTCCAGGCGCTGGTAAGAGCTGGATCAACATGCCAAGACGCACCAGACCTCTCCGGACCAACTATAAGCCATCTGTATGGCGGACGGTTCTCTTTATCTAAGATCTCAAACCAATCTTCTTGAAACAAATAAGGCACACTATAGTCTTTCAATAACTCAGGAGCAGCTTCTCCAAACTACACAAAATGTTGAATCCTTGAGAATATTTTCATTTCACTGATGTGTAGTAAGTTTTATATAAGTGTACCCTGTCATCGAAAACGTAAAGAGGATCTTCATCCCTCTGGGTTTTCATATACGAAATGTAATCCTTGAACTTCATAGAAATCTTGTTCGGACTCCTCTGAGAGATTCTAAATGGGACTTCACCATATTTCTCTGACAAATGGTCGATCGTCCATGTCTTACTGGCTGGCCAAGAATCAGCAAGCCCAGAGAGCAAAACCTAAACCATAGCCAAGAGTAAAAAACATCACAAAAACACTCATGTTTGAAAATGTGTTATCAGCACACCAAGACACAACATTGCACAGATAAAAGACTAAGATCATACAGGTTTCTTGGCGTCGTATTCCTTGGAAAACTCATCCAAGGAGATGTCTCTCCTACGTTCAACATTCCCATCATCAAAAGAGAAGCCGTCAAGAGATGCATTACACCTATAGAATCGTTTATACAAGTACAACGAATTGAATCCTGCACATGAGTAGAGAGAGAACCACCATGATCATATTAGCAAGAGAAAAGAAATAAAAAACGACTACTTTATGAATCAACAACAAACCATCAAAATGCAAAGGCTTTCTATCATCATCTTGAGTAACTCCTTCTCTGTATAGCAGAAAAACAACCAATCATTACAATATCTAAAGCCAATTCGAATGTTTCATCGAAAAAAATTATTATTATTATTTGTTCATTAATCTGGAGGGTATCCCGAGCCTATGGAAGGTCCAGACTAATCCGCAAAAAGAGGTGCAGAATGTCCAAGAGCCTATGTAAGGTTCAATTCGAATGTTCCATTGAAAAAAAATATTATTATAATTATTTGATTAATCTTGGGTATCCCGAGAGCCTACGGAGAGGTGCAGAGTGCAGCAGGTGGATCGAACCTAAAACTTGTTAGCGAGACAAATTCAAAAGGTACTTACAGATGCAATGTGGTATTTTTCCAGGAGCCTTTATAGTCAAAAGGACCTTTTGCTCTCCTAAGGCACAAGCTCATCCACAGAGGCTCTTCGTTGCACAAAATGTACATAACACTACACATCAAAAAAATCATTCAAAAAATTCGAATTCATCTCTACCTTATCTCTTCAATTTTCTGATTCGATTCATAGAGTCAATCTAGAAAGAAAACCTGCTGACGCAAGCGAGGTGAGCGATGTCTCGTGGAGGAAGATACTCGAGGAGAACGCATATCGTCTCGTCTGGGAGGACGCTGAGGCTGCCGAGCGCCTCCGGTCGCCGATCTCTCTGTCGAAACGCCGTCGTTTCGTCCATTTTGGTGCCTAATTCTCTCTCTCTCGTCGCGGTGGCGCGTGGTGATGTGATTGGAGTCACCGTTGGTGAAATGACTTTCGCACGTTGTAACGCGTTTAATGGTATTCGAGAGTTTGGAATACGGTGTCGTTTTCGGGCGAACGAATCTGATAAGAAGGGGAACAACATTGCGTTTAGCTTACGCGAAAATCGTTTTTGTAAAGGGATAAACGCGGTTGTTTTCCTTCCTTCCAGAAGAAATAAGAAAACGGCACGTAGTCTTTGGTTAGTAGAGAACAGGAAACGACGCGTAGTGTAAATACTGGGCTAAAGCCCAAATCTGGATGGAGTGAGAATCCAAAATGAGCTTGTGATGTATAAAATTATGATCCACTAGATTTAGGTTGAGTAGCGGTAGAAATTTTGTTGATGTAGCTGAATCTACTGTAACGGTAGAAATTAAATGAAAAAAAAAAAAAAAAAGTTCATACCACAATTTTTTTTGCTTTAAAAAAAGGGAGAATTGGTGAAATAACCAAAACAAAAATAAAATTAGATTTTTAGAGAGAAAGTAGAAAGAAATAAGAAAAAAGAAAAAAAGAGAGAATGGAGGTTTGATTATTTTGTTTTGTTGGTTATAGGGTGCAATTTCCTTTAAAAAAATAAGGTTTTTACGGTTATTTTTTTTGTTGTATTTTTAGATACTAGTCAAAACATGATTAGTAATTTATATGGTCGTTAGTAAATAGAAATTAAAGGTAAAACCATTTGGTACAGCCCGACCAGTCTCACCCATAATTTCCAAACCACTCATGTGCAACTGTGTTTAACCTTCATTCATTGATAATGATAATTATCTTATTTGAACAAGAGAAAAGAAAACTGATGCAGTATCCGAAATACAACGATACAATCATGTATATATATAGTACATGCACTTAGGCAATGAAACTATAGTTTCTGGACGTAAAATAAAACAGACTAAAACGTGTCACGTAACCATAAGGTAGAGATCATAGTCATGTAAAATGTTTAGCTTCCCCGATTACTAGACAGCAAAAGCTTGTTGGGACTTGATCCGTCTTTTTCTGAGCCGTTCCGCGATGACGAAGGAGAGCTCAAGGGACTGCGACGCATTGAGGCGTGGGTCACAGTGCGTGTGGTAACGTGAACCCAAGTCGTCAAAGGTCACTGTGCGAGACCCACCAATACACTCCGTCACGTTCTGTCCTGTCATCTCCAAGTGAATACCTCCAGGATGGCTTCCTTCTTGGTCGTGCACGTCGAAGAACGCTCTCACTTCAGCCTATTAGATTCATTACCAAACATTTTAATAATATTTCTTGATTCATAAAACATGTATGATTCTTTTTTCTCTAACCACCTAACTTATGTTTCACCTAACTTTATCAACATTTCGTTATCTTACCTAACACAATGGCAACATTAATTGTTTATGATGTAAGGGTATTAATCACATCTTTTGCAATAAGAAAGAAACTAAATGGTCACTCTCAATTTTTTTTTTGGTCAGTCTCATGTTTTTTTTGGCCAGTCTCATGTTAAAACACCAGTATATAAACTTAATCAACTGAAACGTACCAGGATGGAGTCAAACGGACGTGTCTTGAGACCGCAAGGAGCCTTGATGGTGTTACCATGCATAGGATCACTAACCCATGTCACAATCTGTCCAGCCCCACGAACCGCTCTTATTAGATGAGGAAGTTTCACACGCATATTCTCTGCACCCATTCTTGTGATTATAGTTATCCTCCCCGGTTTATTCTCAGGGTTCAGGATCTCAATCAGCTTCACCAGCTCGGCTGGGTCCATCTTGTTACTCACCTACACAACCCACCAACCATTAAAAAACAATAAATATGGGTCCAGAAAAAAACAAGTTATTGTTCAACAGTTCATCAGATGATGTGAACATACTTTAATACCGAGTGGGTTTGCAATGCCTCTAAGAAACTCGACATGGGCGCCATCAAGCTGTCTGGTACGCTCTCCAACCCATACCATATGGGCAGAACAATCATAGTAGAGACCAGAGGTAGAGTCTAGTCTGGTCAGTGATTGTTCGTAAGGCAAGAGCAAACACTCATGAGATGTCCAAAAATCAGTTGTTTGCATTATAGGATGATCAAGCGTTAGCCCAGCAGCGTGCATGAAACCAAGTGCCTCATCGACCCGGTTAGCAAGTTCACGGTACCTAACCAAAAAAAACAAACTCAATATAAACATATAGCACTTGAACTTAGCATATATATATAGTCTGTTATGTCTAACACCAACATGACCAGTCCTGAGATTTTAGGACTATAGACAATTTATAAGGAAATTTATTTACAAAATTTAAAAATAATTTTGGGGTTCTAAATTCATATAAATTATCTTTTAAAATTTTAGGGTCATAGGACAATGTTTCACTTGCCTATAATCAGGACCAATCCTAGACTTGCTAGAGACAATAGCAGGCTTAAGTTTTACCTGTCTCCTTGCTCACTATGCTCAGCGAAGTCAAGATTCCACTGAGTAACTCTCTGCATAGCAGCGTAGCCACCAGTGGCAAAGGCTCTAAGCAGATTCAAAGTGGCTGCAGATTGGCAATAGGCACTGACCATCCTCTGTGGATCAGGGATCCTTGACTTGGCATCAAAGGCATCTCCATTAATGTTGTCTCCTCTATAACTAGGCAGCTTCACACCATCTCTCTCCTCAAACGAGTCTGATCTCGGCTTAGCAAATTGACCAGCCATCCTTCCCACCTAAACCAATAATTAAAAAACTAATTAGCTTGCCTAATCATCTAACTAGGATTTAATTTATGGTATAACCAACCATTAGAAACTAATTAGCTTGACTAATCATAGTTTAATTTATGCATCTAACAAACCACTAAAACCGGTTTACCTTGATAACCGGAACCTGACCGCCGAACATCAAAACCGCACCCATCTGGAGAATGATCCTGAACGTGTCACGGATGTTGTTAGCGTTGAACTCCTTGAAGCTCTCGGCACAATCACCTCCTTGTAATAGAAACGCTTCTCCCATGGCGGCTTGACCTAGCCTCTCTTCGAGCAGCCTAGCCTCCCCGGCGAACACGATCGGCGGGAAGGCTTCGATCGTCTTGAGAACCGAGTCCAGCTCCGTTTGATCCGGATACTCCGGCTGCTGCAGCGCGGTCTTCGCCTTCCACGTCTCCGGAGACCATTTAGATTTGCTCAAACTAACCCCGACGGGCTTCTTCACCATTGCCGCAGGAGTAACGGATTCGTTCTTGGGATCGATAACGGCGGAGATCCGTAGGAATGCCGGTCTAGAGGCGGAGGAGGAGACCGGTTGACGGTGGCGGATCGCCGGTTTGGTAGATGGGAGATTCAAGCCGCCGTTCATGAGTGCCATTGTTTTGTCGTTTTGGTTAAGAGTTAAGACAGGACGTGTTTTGTATTTGAGTTGACGTTACATTGTGAAGGGCTTTTGAGTTCGGTAAGTACGAGAGGTTAAGTGGGTCCAGTGGTAGGTAGACTCTTTCTTCTAAGGGTATTTTTGTAATATAGTTTAAATGGTATCTTCTGGGATATTCTGCTTTCGGTAGGTTAACAAGTCAACTGGTGAATAAATACGCCGTCGCCATAGATTTTCAATTCTGCCACGCAAAGATGGAAAAAAACGTTACAGTTGTTTAAAAGCTCATTTACACAAGATTTCAAGATTTTTTGTATTTACATAACTCTGGAAAACGTGTACTACCCACCTCTCATTCTCTCTTCTTTTTATAACATTCGCTCGTGACACAATACCGCCACCGTCTCACTGTCATTGTCACCTTCTCATGACTATAACGAGCTACAAAACATGGTTATGCTCCGGACGACTAGGGCTGCTTCACTCATCTTGTGTATCCATGACGGATCATCGAGATGGGCTTGACATTATTGGGCTTTATGTATCCGAAGCTTCGTTGAAATTGAAAAGCTCACTATAGGTCCATTAGTTTCCTAAAATGTTAATATTGTCTGTCAAATACATGCATGCAGAAATGTCTCAGTATCCATTGTGGCATTGTGCTGGCATTGAATGAAATTAACTCAAATGTTATAAATGAACAATTTCAAAAGATATACATAATTGCAATGATCCATAACTTTTTTGGTTTCTCACTTGGGTTACATAATTTGGAACTCCAAAAAAACTGAGGGGATATAAAGGAGTAAAAAAAGATAAAGGAGAAAGCAAGAATATGAATCATATAGCATAAAGTTGAAATTATTAGAATGGAAAATAACGAAAAAGAAGAACATGAAGGACACGGTTTGTATAGATTCCTTCAGAAAAATATTGAGATAAATACTATGACAAGAGTCTTATAAAGAGATAGACAGTCTTGACTCTTGAGTCGTCTTCTTGGGGCTCAAGTCACATAGCTCTGGTTGAGAAATAAATGAATTAGGTGTTTGTAATTTCAGGTGCAGCGAAGAGAGAGATAAAAAATGTGAAGATTGTACAAATTGGGAAAATGCAAGAGATCAAGAAGAAATTGGTTCTTTATTGTTGCTCGTTGTGATTTCAGGTGCAGCAGCTGTTGTTGCCTCGCCTTCTGCTAGTACTTGCTCTGGTGGTTCAGATTCTGGAGAGAAAAAAACTATTCAATAAAAATACATACTGATGAATTAAACTAGATAGTAGTTACAGTTTAGTCTGATTCATATGAAAGTTTTTCAGCTTTTTCTATAGAATAGTGTATTTGATCGTTAAATTGATTAGAAACTAATTGCATGATCAATGTTGGCATAAAACACAAAACACACACAGTCCAAAACATATATGTGTGTGTAGAGATGTTGACAATGTATGTTGGCTTCACTGGCATGGAGACCAAATTGACAGATGATGGAGAAGAGACACATATACCAATGTATTGAAAATAGACAGCTCATTCCACATGCATCCTCGATTCACTCTTCTCTCCAATCATTCACTCTCCTTTTCTTTTATATTTCTTCGCATAAATGGTTGAAACCCATATCCCTATTTTTTTTACTTATTATGTGCATAGTTACATTTGTTTTTTGTGAAATTTTTAGACGAGTTGACCATGTTTAGATGTTTATACCCTTTCTAAAAATTCAACTAATTAGCAATGGCTATATTAGTTCATGTTACTTATATTTCATGTCACTTTTTAAATCATCTTTTATTTCAAATGCAGGATTCGTAAACAACGAAAGAAGGTAAGTACGCACCAGTGAAAGAAGATAGTGGTCCTTGAAGTGGAGGTGCAAAAGAAGAATTGGATGGGTAAACGAGGAAAGGAGAAGTAAACCGTTGATGATGATGTTGTTGAGGGTTATATGGTTGAGGAAGATGATGATGTTGGTATGGCACTCTAGGAGCTTGAAGAGAATAACCGTAATAGTAAGGCGAAGGCATGATGGTTGCTGATGATGATGGTGATGTGGCTCCTCCTCCATATATCTGTTGCTGCTGTTGATAGTATTGTGCTTGTTGCAACTGTGTGTTGTACAGTGCCTGTAGCATGAATATATACGATCATCATCATCATAATCAATGCATGTCTATGTTCACAATAAGAATGCATGTGCTGATGTCTTTCATGCATTATGTAAGTGGTCTACATGTGCAAGATACGTTGTACGTAAAATCACATTATTAATTTCATATCTTGCCCTTCATGATTACATTCAATTTTGCTTTAGATATATATACTTGGCATGTGTATGTCAGCATAAATACGTGTCGTATGTGTCATACAAATGTAGGGGAGAGAAAGAGAAACTGACTTGGTGGTATCCAAACTGATCAGGGTTATAGGTGTACCTGAAAAAACGAATAGTTCATGAATAAAAAATTATAGAAGAAAAAAACAATCTACTTGTTTATTTATTGTTTTTGAAACATATTTTTACTATAGAAAACATCTATTAATCAGCATTTTCTTATAGTATTACCTCAATTATATATACATTGATGCAGGGCTTTCTATCTACATATATTTATGTTTTGATATTTACAGCCTGACAACAAGTGGCTCGATTGATGCATTAAATTGTCTCCTACCATTTCTATCTCAATGGACCATCATCTCCTTATCTATGCAAAACATTTATAATTGATCTCTCCTAAACTGAATACACGAGCTTCACAATAATTGGAGCCAGTTGAAATATATATAGCTCACCCATAGGACGGGTACATGAGCTGGTGGCCAGCTGCAGCCGGTGGCAGCGGTGAAGCCATCCCAGTATAGGCTGATGGTCCTCCACTTCGGTACTGACTCGGACTTTCTGTTTGTCCCCGACCTGTAGTGAAAGAGAACACACACAACATAAAATAAAAATCTATTATGTAACTTTTACATTAGTACTTTATGATTCAAAATTAGCAATTCTATGATGTGTTTTCTAATAATTTTTTTAAATGTTGGTATCCTCAAAACATCATTGAACAATGTACTAATTCTATAACTCCAGCAATTACAGCTAATCTCGTTAACGTTACACGATAAAAGACAACAAGAAGAAAGACAAAATATTCTCTTGATAACGTTCCAATCCATATTAATATTATTATCAAACATTAAAGATAATCCTCCACCTCCGGAATGAACAAAAAATATAGATTTTACGGTTATAGATTAAGTTTATAAACAAACCTCGAGGTGGCGATGGTCGAGGCCGTCCAAAAGAAGCAATATTACAATTTGCCTTTCTTCCGTCGATCACCGGGTTAGGCTCAGCCACGGCTCTCGTCGCAGAGTCCGCCTCTCGAAACGTGACCTAAATAACGATCGGAAAAATACAAAAAAAAAAAAAAATCAAACCCTTATTTAAATAGAGTTCTTGAGTCTAAGAAAGTTAGAGAAAACCAAGAGCTTACGAAACCGTAGCCTTTAGATTTGCCAGTATTTTTATCGGTGATGATGACTGCTTCAAGAATCTCTCCGAACTGATCGAAGTAACGACGCATCTCTTCGGTGGGAGTTTCCCATGCTAATCCTCCAACAAAGACTTTGGTGTAAGTCGTGTCTCCGAACGGTGATCGGTAATAGCTAGTTTGAGACATTTGCTTTAAATAGTTATTAGAATTTAATAACAAATAATATGGTGTTTTCCGATGATGATGTTGATCATACAGCACCAACAAAACAAATAAATTTGAAAAAATAAATTAAATATGGAAAGAAATGAAGAGGAATAGAAAAGAAAGGAAAGAGATTTGCAGTGGGCAGAGTTGGCTTCTTTATATCATCAAATGATGTTTTTGATTGGGCAAAGAGAAATGAGACCAATCAAAAGGTTGCAATCTGCAACCCTTGATCCAGTGTCGTATTGGGGCCGACCCTACGCAAACAGAGAGAGAGAGAGAGAGAGAGAGAGAGAGAGAGAGAGAGAGAGAGAGAGAGAGGGAGAGAGAGAAGGAACAAGATTGTTTTGAGATGTTAGAATTGGGATTGGAGGGTTTTGTAAGAAGGAGAAAAATGTGACAAGGCAGCACTTGAGTATGTCTTGGCTGTCTAATTTGCCAGGTTTTATCATTATAGCTCCTCCACAACTTTCCTTTTCTATTATACAATTAGATACCACTTCTTTTCTATTATAGCGACGTTTTTCTTGCGTATTTGATCATTTTAATATAGTTTTAATTCTCTATAACTATACTAAATCTCAAAATAATCAAGGTACTTATTGCTTACCAGATAGTGTAATTGATTATTTCTGTTAATGTTTAACTAGTTTAATCAATTTGTAGATTTTAAAGAACCTCAATTCTTTTTATGGTATTATTAGTAAACTAATAATGTTCATACTGAGTTTACATTATCAATACCAGGATTTAGAAGGAAATAAAAGATACAATATGATTATGTAGTTATTTTACATATGTCATTAAGAGATTAGGTGACTAGGGAAATATCTATGATAATATTCCTTAAGTCACTAAAGTACATTTAATAATATGCGGATCATGTCAAATTACAGTTGTTTAATAAGTTCAATACAGTATTTTGTTTTTATCTTTTCCCATGTTCTCTTTTGAGTTGGTCTCTTGTTCTCTTCCTCCTATTCGTCTCTGTAGGTTTCGTGTAGCACAATTCTACTGATGATCAAGTTCTTCACACTAAAATTAGTATATACTATTTGTACAATATTAATTTAAATGCATTTGTATATAGAAATTATTGAATAATGGAACTTATTCCTTATACTCACATGCTAACATGTACTTAGCCTTCTCTTTAATCATCAGCTTACTGGAAAGCTATGAACAGACGAAAAAGAACAGTCTGGATTTTAGAATTACATTCTTTCTGTTCTTTATATTTATTTTCATACAATTCTGTAGTTCTAAAGTCTCTGATTTAATTACAATATAATTATGGGGCATCATTCCTGATCATATTATCTGATTTGGGTATATAATCATAAAGAAGGACATGCATAGCTAACTGACAACCCGATGTTATTATTTAAATAAACTATATTAGCTGCGGCACTCATTCATATTGTCAAAATTGATGTAAAGTGTATGTGTTCTTCGTGTATCAAATATCAAGTATTTATTTAATGACTAAGCCAAACAGATTTTGTAATGAGTTTTCATGATTAGTGGAGTCCATTATTCTTTCCACCAAACCATGAGTAGAAATAAATAAAAATATTGACGAAGAGGCTCTTGACTTTTGGGTAGATCACTTTGACGATTTCTCATCCTCAATGTTTACGACTTTGGAACTACAATTATAAATCAGAAAGATCATGTTGTCATCCTCCTTATTTAATCATCCAAATTTAGTGTCTAGTGCAATATCTAACTTATTGCATCATATATGCGGTTTCAAGCGACGTTAGTCGTTGGTGTATAATCAAAATTTCGTATTCTTAGATTATATGAGACGACTCTTGCTAATAAAAAACAGTTATATTGGACGCTCTTGCTAAATTGTTATTATTCTCTCTTTATATTTTCTTAGCATGCCTTCATGATATTAGATATATGTATTTATATATATATATATAATATTATTTTAAAATTTTAACGTACATAGATGGAATATTATACACTAATACATAGATGCTCTGCGGAAGTTGGTTTCTCAAGCGGTCGTATTCCATCTATGGAAGCAAAGAAATAATTTGATCCATAACAATGTTTCTTTGCCTGCAACTTCAGTTTTCAGAGCGATCGATAGGGAGATGAGGAACCTGATTTCTGCTAAAAAGTCTAATAAGGTATTTACTGCACTTATGGTGATTCGGTTACGTTAGGTGCTCTTATCTGGCCATTGTTTTGGTTGTTATTGATCCATCTTGTTTTTTCTTTCTTTTTGCCAAGATGTTTCAAACTTTAGATCTTGTTCTTGCAAATCTCTTTTCATTTATATGATATTTACAGTTTAGAAAAAAAAAAGCATTAATTGAGATTTCTTCTGTTTTTTGTTATCTGAATTTTGTATGTTAGGTCTTTTTTTTTTTTTGTTACACATTGTGGATTGTTAATTTCTTTTTATTTGACCTATATGCAATATTATAGCTAAAACTAAAAGACATATATACATGCTGTAAGGGACTACATCATGAGATGAGCTCATTGCAGAGCATTTTTCATAAACACACGTACGCACGACCATCCTTATTCATCATCATCTTTTTAAATCCACATCTTTGGCTTTTATTTTTTCAACCAAGTCCACCTTATATATTAGAATGTTATACGTTTATCATTACATATAATACAAGCTCGAAATTTATCTGCATATCCAACCCCTTATAATTCATTTGTGTTTATGTGAACTGTTTTACACGATGATGAGGAATAAGGATAGTTGTGGTGGCCTAGTGGTAGGCGGACACCAGTGAGCTAAGCGACATGGATTCGAAGGCACCCCACTACGGTTAAATCATTAGGTGGCCACCCGGGCCCACCCTGCTACTTCTGGGGTGGAAATGACGTGACTGCTGCGGGCCTCGAGGGATGTCTGGGCCCCGGCCTAGGACCCTCGGTTAACAAAAAAAAAAAAAAAAAAAAAAAAAAAAAAGATAGTTGTGGTGGAGCCAGGAAACGTGGCAAATAGGAGAGACAGTTGGAAGAAAGTTTGGAAAGAGCTGTAAGAAGAAATTGGAGAGATTCTATGAACTGTCAGCTCCTTCCACGAGGACTTCCTGTCACACTTAACTGCTCTCAAATAGGTTGTCTGAAATACAAAATTTGCAAATAGTGTTAATCAGTGCACTACAAGAAAACATCGGTATTCTGACGGACATTCCGACGGAAAATGAAATCCTCGGAATTTCCCGAGGAATTTCCTCGGAATATACCGACGGAATTCCGAGGAAACATCAATCCGTCGGAATATTCCGAGGAAATTCCGACGAACTAGTGATCGATCGATGCGTTTTTGGACATATACCCATCGATCGATCACATTGTTACGCTTTGGTCCATCTTAGTGATCGATCGATGCGTTTTTGGACATAAATACATCGATCGATCCGTTTATAAAAAAACATTCGAGATTTTGAAACCCCAAACACTAGTTCCTCAGAATTTCCTCGGAATATTCCGAGGAAATTCTGAGGAACTAGTGTTTGGGGTTTCAAAATCTCGAAT